>NC_056731.1:1990334455-1990354455 GCF_019279795.1 Protopterus annectens | reverse complement strand
ACACAGAATAGAAATGTCTGAGAGAACATATGAACCACATCCGGAAATAATAAACTACATAGAAAAGGTGAGAGATGCAATGCGCTAAATAAGAATATCAAGTCAAACAGAAAAAAATAGTCCTGAATTGTGCCATTTTGAATGCTTACCATAGCATAGTCCAAAAGTATAGATGCAATCTCTCTAAGTACCAGATCATATGTAGAGTTTAGTGGGCACGCATTTGTTTCATTTCAAAAAAGCCATACTATTTGGATTATTTTTCTAGTTCCCTGAGAAAGTCAAATCAACTGGCACAAGGAATATATCTGTAATCAATGCATTAATATTTATATTCCCAAGACAGTGGATACTTTGGAACTTCGTAGCAGTTAAAGGAAATGCTGGACAAACAAGGAAATGCTATGATAGAAACTGAAGAAGACTTAAGTTTTGGAAGTTAAAGAAAGAAAGAATGCAAAAGACATTCAAAAGTCCATAGCCTGAAGCTGTAATAGATGGACTAACAGTTGAATAAAAAAGTCTGCTGTTTTAATGTACCTGTTTATTTATTTATTTATATTTATTAACTGAAGTAGTGATGAATCCACTGCAGACCATTTCAACCACAGCACAGGCTTTATAACAGATTATGGACAATAATTTAATAAATCAAAATTTAAACAAGCTGTCATTGAAGTCTTGAATAATGCAAAAGAGATAAGAGTACTGGATGTGCGATCCTTAGAAAAGGGAATAAACAAATCACATAGGATTTGTGGGAACAAATACGTGCAGAACAATGTTCAAGAGGAGGAATGTGGTTTATGGCAAAGTAGGAACTGAGCAATTTACGTAATGTTGCAGTGAATGACAATTGTTAAAAAAAGGAAACAGTGTACTTCATGAAAATAATAATAAAATGTTATAATAATTAGATTTTTTTCTTCTTTTGGTGTATATATATCTATGACAATGTGCAAAATGTGATTTAATAAAGATGTCTAAAAATATAGTACAGCAAAAATAAAATAAGGGTAAAACAAGGCTCACAAATGAAACTACTGTAACATAGTGAAAGTAAAGCAAAATGCAGGCATAGAGAATGACAAATATACAATCCCAGGGATTCAATAATCTCCATGTAAGCTTAGATCAAAGCCTACACGGAGTTTACATGTTTGCATGCTTAGCAGCAGTGCTAATTGTATATGCATGCTGCACATTGCTCTTACATGGATACAAGGAAGGTTTTGTGCCCAGCGACAGTATAGCTGGCCAAGAAACCATGTAAGCAGCATAAAGGCATATAACACAAGCAGGTAAGTTTATCCTCAGGCAAACTTGTTCTGCAGAATTGTGTGGACAGCCGCTATGACTACCTGGACTAAACTTAATGCAATGAATGAAGTAATAACACATTATAGAAAAGAATACTGAGTGCAATGTACACTGCAACATGTTTTTTACATACTGAGATGAAGATTTTGTGGTGATCATCAAGGGTACATAGAATGAGATATAAATACACCAGTCTGGGGAAGTGTGCATATTGAAAATGGACATAGACAAGAATGATGCGAATGAAGAAAGAGGAAGAAAACCTGTGAACCATGGTAATGCACACCAGATAAGGGCATGTCAATGTGTGTATACCGCAAAGACAAGTCAGTTGCATGAAATGTAATCACATATGATGCACACCAGTTAAGGGCATGTCAATGTACGTATACCCCAAAGACAAGTCAGTAGCATGAAATGTAACCACATATGATGCACACCAGATAAGGGCATGTCAATGTACGTATACCCCAAAGACAAGTCAGTAGCATGAAATGTAACCACATATGATGCACACCAGATAAGGGCATGTCAATGTACGTATACCCCAAAGACAAGTCAGTAGCATGAAATGTAACCGCATATGATGCACACCCGATAAGGGCATGTCAATGTACGTATACCCCAAAGACAAGTCAGTAGCATGAAATGAAACCGCATATGATGCACACCACATAAGGGCATGTCAATGTACGTATACCCCAAAGACAAGTCAGTAGCATGAAATGTAACCGCATATGATGCACACCCGATAAGGGCATGTCAATGTACGTATACCCCAAAGACAAGTCAGTAGCATGAAATGAAACCGCATATGATGCACACCACATAAGGGCATGTCAATGTACGTATAACCCAAAGACAAGTCAGTAGCATGAAATGTAACCACATATGATGCACACCAGATAAGGGCATGTCAATGTACGTATACCCCAAAGACAAGTCAGTAGCATGAAATGTAACCGCATATGATGCACACCAGATAAGGGCATGTCAATGTACGTATAACCCAAAGACAAGTCAGTAGCATGAAATGTAACCACATATGATGCACACCAGATAAGGGCATGTCAATGTACGTATACCCCAAAGACAAGTCAGTAGCATGAAATGTAACCACATATGATGCACACCAGATAAGGGCATGTCAGTGTACGTATACCCCAAAGACAAGTCAGTAGCATGAAATGTAACCGCATATGATGCACACCAGATAAGGGCGTGCCAATGTACGTATACCCCAAAGACAAGTCAGTAGCATGAAATGTAACCGCATATGATGCACACCAGATAAGGGCATGTCAATGTACGTATACCCCAAAGACAAGTCAGTAGCATGAAATGTAACCGCATATGATGCACACCAGATAAGGGCATGTCAATGTATGTATACCCCAAAGACAAGTCAGTAGCATGAAATGTAACCACATATGATGCACACCAGATAAGGGCATGTCAATGTATATATACCCCAAAGACAAGGCAGTAGCATGAAATGTAACCGCATATGATGCACACCAGATAAGGGCATGTCAATGTACGTATACCCCAAAGACAAGTCAGTAGCATGAAATGTAACTGAATATGATGCACACCAGATAAGGGCATGTCAATGTACGTATACCCCAAAGACAAGTCAGTAGCATGAAATGTAACCACATATGATGCACACCAGATAAGGGCATGTCAATGTACGTATACCCCAAAGACAAGTCAGTAGCATGAAATGTAACCACATATGATGCACACCAGATAAGGGCATGTCAATGTATGTATACCCCAAAGACAAGTCAGTAGCATGAAATGTAACCGCATATGATGCTCACCAGATAAGGGCATGTCAATGTACGTATACCCCAAAGACAAGTCAGTAGCATGAAATGTAACCGCATATGATGCACACCAGATAAGGGCATGTCAATTTATGTATACCCCAAAGACAAGTCAGTAGCATGAAATGTAACCGCATATGATGCACACCAGATAAGGGTATGTCAATGTACGTATACCCCAAAGACAAGTCAGTAGCATGAAATGTAACCACATATGATGCACACCAGATAAGGGCATGTCAATGTACGTATACCCCAAAGACAAGTCAGTAACATGAAATGTAACCACAGATGATGCACACCAGATAAGGGGATGTCAATGTACGTATACCCCAAAGACAAGTCAGTAGCATGAAATGTAACCGCATATGATGCACACCAGATAAAGGCATGTCAATGTATGTATACCCCAAAGACAAGTCAGTAGCATGAAATGTAACCGCATATGATGCACACCAGATAAGGGCATGTCAATGTATGTATACCTCAAAGACAAGTCAGTAGCATGAAATGTAACCACATATGATGCACACCAGATAAGGGCATGTCAATGTACGTATACCCCAAAGACAAGTCAGTAGCATGAAATTTAACTGCATACGATGCACACCAGATAAGGGCATGTCAATGTACGTATACCCCAAAGACAAGTCAGTAGCATGAAATTTAACTGCATATGATGCACACCAGATAAGGGCATGTCAATGTATGTATACCCCAAAGACAAGTCAGTAGCATGAAATGTAACCGCATATGATGCACACCAGATAAGGGCATGTCAATGTATGTATACCCCAAACGCAAGTCAGTAGCATGAAATGTAACCACATATGATGCACACCAGATAAGGGCATGTCAATGTATGTATACCCCAAAGACAAGTCAGTAGCATGAAATGTAACCACATATGATGCACACCAGTTAAGGGCATGTCAATGTACATATACCCCAAAGACAAGTCAGTAGCATGAAATGTAACCGCATATGATGCACACCAGATAAGGGCATGTCAATGTACGTATACCCCAAAGACAAGTCAGTAGCATGAAATGTAACCACATATGATGCACACCAGATAAGGGCATGTCAATGTATGTATACCCCAAAGACAAGTCAGTAGCATGAAATGTAACCACATATGTACATAGCACAGTATGTACTGCTGTTTACACCTCCTGTGAGGGTATAACCATATCATCACACAGTTATAGTGTACTATGTGGCTGTCCCACAAGGATGGTATATCCAATAGTGGTATGTGTATATTGTGAAGGTGTGAAAAATGATTTGCTTGAATAGGACTAAAATGTCAGCATAGCTATCAGTCAATCAGGGACACATAACAACAGTCTCATGGGCAACACTAGACAGAAGCAGACACAATCATAGACAAAATATCAGAATAATACCACCATTTTTGCCACATTTTACTGTATACTGTACTAGTTCAGCTTTAGCATAGCCCAGTTCCACATTTGTTATTTCTGGGTCTGTTCTGTAACTTTTGAGCATCAAATTCAAGTCATCTTTGTTGGTGAAGGCCCTTCTGCACCTCTGTGGGAGGAGAGTGCTGTCTGGGTCCCATCTAATCGAGAGTGATTGGACTAGAGCTCAGAGAGAGCATCCTTACTGACTAGTTTGAGTTAAAAGGGTTATTTCTTGTTTTATTTAAGCCCTGCATTTGCCCTTGTTTGTGTATAGCACACCATTGTGCACTGCCGCGTAGTGGTTACCATTGGTGGTTATAGACGCAAGCATTTTGCTTGTTAAATTTTCCCTTACTGCTTTGCTTGTGGTCCTCCAGAGCTTTTTTTGCAGTGCTACTCTACTGTCAGGTGGAACACTAAGCCTAGCCTCAGAGGTACCAATACATCTCTCACACACTAGCCATTCCTAAGTGCAACCTCTTTTCCTGACCATATAAACTTACCTAACACTATAGACAGACAATTTCTCACAGCTTCTCCAGTCAGCTTGGTCAACATTGGCATCCTGAGGCAGTGTAGCAACTACCTCATGTTCACCGCCAACCCTCTACTCCTAGTCCACACAAACTCAACATGTGAGAGTTGCAACTATACTAAGAACCTTGAATCCATGCTCTCTCACACACCAGTCAGTGCATATGACAGTGAGCCGGTTGTCAGCATGCACACCTCACCTTCTACTCCATCCAAACCCACATCACACATATGTACATATGTGGAGGTCCTCACCAGAAAAATACCTAAACACCAGAGACCTCCCAAACACAAACACAAGCACGCTAAACATAATACTTTCTCTGCAGAACACAATACACATAATAGCTCACACACCAGTGTCTCACCTGTCGACCCCTTAAGGCAAAACACAAAACCAAACATATTAGTCACAGGTGATTCCTTCTTGAAACACACAGATGTCCCTCTCACCTTGCTGGATAAGAAAAAGTTCACAGTCAGGTGCCAGGATACTCCATATCCCACATGCACTCAAGTCTCTCAACAACAGGTACTGTTATGACTCCGTCATAGTCCATGTTGGTGTGAATGACTTGAAGTGTAACTCTGGACTATATGAAAAGAGATATGACTGAGATTTTGAACTATGTGTCTCAAGCAGGTATGTCCCTAGGTTTAAGCAGTATTTTACCTTCACCTAGGATGATGCCTCAATATAAACAGAAAATGATTGACTTCAATAATTGTCTTAGTTTCTGGTGTCATTCTAAGGGGATCCAGTATCTGTCAGCCTGGGATAACATGATTGACAGACCTCAATGCTTTGCCAGAGATAGTCCTCATCTGTCAGCCTGAGATTTTGGCTAATGGCTGAGGATCTTGCCACTCTCATATTGCCTCTTTTAGGCAGTGTCCCAAGGACAAAATTCCCGATATAAAAACTCCATCTGAAAATAACCTCAAGGTTATGCTGCTAAACACTAGGAATCTTAACACGAAAATGCACTTACTGAAAGCAGTCCTCACCTTGGAAGATGCAGACATTTGTGCAGTCATGGAGACCACGTTCAAGGCTGTGGAGAGCACCCCAGCCATATTGGGTTACACCTCCTTCCACACATTTAGACCAGAAACTGAAGGCATGAAAACTAAAGGCGGCAGTGTATCAATATTCATTAGAGATAAATACACCTCCAGATTGGTTAAACAGTATGATTCCCTGGAAATACTTCAGGTGCAATTAACTGTTGGTAAGGCACCTATTCAAGTCACTGCCAGCTGCAGGACCCCCTCCATGAATCAGGACACCCACTCTGTCTATTTGGATCTACTTGAGTCTATCAAGATATATCCAAACACCAAGATTTTAGGCAAGTTTAACTACCTATCCACTGACTGGGTAAATTCCTCATGCTCAAACTCACTTGCCCAAAGGTTCCTCAACTTCATTAACTCCAATGACCTGGACAAGCTGGTTGACACCCCCACAATGGGTACCAACATCCTGTATCTGGTGCTTACCAATATGGGAGTCCACTGCAGCACTCCCACTGTAAGGTCTTCCCTGGTGAGATCTGACCACAAATGGGTCTCATTTGAAGCAACTATCACACTTGACCCCACCCCACCCCCCACAGCAACTAAACTAAAAAACTTCTCCAAAGTAGATTATAACCTCTTACAGGATGGTGTAAATGGCTTTGCTGCACCTCCCCTCTCAGATGGAACTGGCAACTATGCTGAGTTGTACACCAATGCTTTATACAAACACCTGTATGACTGCATTGACTCAGCTGTACCTGATAGGACCAGAACAAGCTCCTCAAGAAAGAGTAAACCTACATGGTGGACAACTCCCATTAACAGGCTTTACAACAAGAGGAAGAAATTGCTATGAGTAAGAAGGAGCGAGCCCTAAACTGGAAATTCTCCATCCTCAGCTTAAACAAGCAAATAAAACTTCTTGTGAAAACCTCCAAACTAAACTATGAATCCAAATTAGCTTCCTCAACTAAGGACAACCATAAGGCATCCTTTAGCTACATCTGTAACCTAAAAGGAAAGGTGCAGATTTATGTTGAACTGGTAGTTAATGATACCACATTTACTGAGCCTGTGGACATAGCTAACCTGTTGGCTGACAGGTTCTGTGAAAACTTCACTTCTCTGTCCCCAACACACATACCCCATGACATCCCTACCACCTGTCCCCTACCTTGTATCTCTAAAGAGCAGGTTGTAAATGCCCTCTCTAAGGCCAAAAATACAGCATCTATAGGACCTGATAACATCCCAGGCTGCGTTCTAAATGGGCTCCGCCAAGAATTAGCGACACCATTGGGTACTCTTTTCAATCATAGTCTAAGCACTGGCTTCATCCCAGCTGAATGGAAAATGACCACCGTTTCTCCTTTACACAAAAATGGTGCTTCCCCTGACCATGGGAACTATAGTCCTATTAACAAAGATATAATTGATCTCCAAACACTTGACCATACTCAGTTTGGATTTGTCAAAGGGGATCATACCTGTTAAACCTGGTGGACTTCTTTGAGACAGTCACTAAAGCCTTGAACGAGGGGAAATCTGTGCATACAGCCTACCTAGACTTAGCCAAGGTGTTTGACACTATCCCCCATTCAGACATCATTGACAAACTCACCCAGCTAGGTATCAACCCTTATGTCGCTAGATGGGTCACTAACTGGCTCACTGATAGAACCCATATAGTCAAAACAGGTACATCCACCTCCAACACCAGACCTGCAACCAGTGGTGTTCCACAGGGGTCAGTCCTGGGACCTCTACTCTTTGGAATCTATTTCTCTGAAGTAAAAGCAAAAACTAAAAGTAAGTGGCTGACAAATTTTGTTGACTGCAAACTGGAAGCTGTCATACACAAACAAGTTATTGGTGCCAAAGTAATTTCCTTAAACTCAATGCAAAACAATGTATTATCATCCCTTTCAGTAAAAGCAATCTTCCTGATAACTACTGCATCAATAGCAACACCTTAAGTATGCAATCAGTGATGAGTGTCCTGGGCACATAGGTTGATAGTAACCTGACCTGTGACCACCATGTCTCCACAGTGGTAAGAAGGGCATTCTATACTGCTCATCTCATAAGTAAGGGCATTACCTCCAGAAAAAAAAAGAAATTATAACCTCCCTGTACTCTTCACTCATCAGGCAAATAAGTGAGTACAATACTCCTTTTGGTATGCACCTCCCTAAGCACCTGCAACAATTGGAGACCACAAAGGTTCCCCTCAAGAAGCATTCAAGATTTTCAGCGCTTGTCCTACGTTGATCATCTGAAATCACTGTCACTTTATTCTGTTTCACACAGACTACTCAGAGGGGATCTTTGCCTTGCATACAATGCGATCTCTGATCCTGCTTTACTGGAAATGCTGCATATTTGTAAGTCAAATGGTACATGGGTTTCTCGCTCTAAAGACCTTAACCTAGTTTGTGACATTACTAGAACCTGCTGGAGGGACAGATTTGTCTCCCCGAGGTTACCACACCCTTGGAACAGACTCTCAATTCATATTAAACAGAGTACCTTATTGGCCCTCTTCAAATGCAATCTGGATGATTGGATGGATAATCGTAAATTCACCCCAGGGGTTCCACCTGTGTCCCTTTTGGACATGGGGCAGTAGGTGCTGATCATGGAATTAAGGACAGAGCTTGGATAGGCTTATAAGGACCCTACGGTCATTGGCCTAGTAACTTCCTATGATTCTATTAATCTGTGACACTGACATAATATATGTGATTGTGAGTTATTATACATGTTCTGCAGGAACACACTTGTACAATTGCAATAATTTGTCAGTATTCTATAAAGGGAATCAGGCACACCTTCCTCAAAAATGACCAATTTTTGGAAGTGTTAAGAGGTGTTAAGAGAGACACTGTTATACCTGTAGTTTAAATTAGGAACAATCTTGGCTAGTTGAGAGGTTTGCATGACAAACATGCTACAACCCACACTTTCAAGAATGTAACACATGCCATCAATGTTGTCACTGAACTGTGTATTTACTGGGTGCATCACAGGAAGACGTATCACACGTGCATCTTGCAGAATACCTTGAAGGGACAGCTGCACTGTCAACTCCTAATGGTTATGCATCACAGAGAATACTTATGTATGGCCAAAAGATGTGTGGAAGTTCACTATGGCAAAACTGATACACTTGAGTAAATCATTCCTGAAACACATAGATATCAGCCATATGGATAACAACACTTAAAACAATGCACTAGTATGAGTGGATTCCCTATACACAGCTAGGCATTGCATTCATCTGACACAGGTAATAGTAATGGATATTGTCTGCAGCATCTGCAATTGATATGTGAATTAAGATGTGATTCATTACAATGAATGGTGCAGCACTATGTGAGACCAATGGCAATGTACCAGTATGCCCATGTACACAGAAACTACAGCACTACACAATGTAGCTTCAATGAGCAAGGATGTTGTCACTGTGATACTGTACACATACTACATTTTACACAGAGCACACTTTAAATCAGCATGTCAAGCCCAAGACATGTGCCACCTGATCACTGCCTCTCTGGTATTGCCATGGAAACATTTATACTACCATGAACTCCTGACATGCATGCATGACTGCTCATACAAACTAACAAGTGGTAACACTGACATGATGTACTGGTACATCTGTGATGCTTTACAGTCACACTATAGCACTTCCTAGGATACAATTGTACAGCATAGGTTTATAGGTGTATAGAAGAGTACTTGGCTAAATTACATAAGATCCTAGCCATGTGTAACATGTGGTTTAGCAATTTTAAATAGCTATTTGAATGATGTTCACACAGGTATGAGCCTATGCTATGTTATCTTCTAATACCGGCTGCCTCTGTCCATGAGGGACATGGCTGCAACAACAGGAGTGCAATCATGATTAGCTATCCCTTGATCTAAATTGCACTTGAAGAGGTTCAGGCAAGGCCTTTTGTTTATGTGGCTGGGGCACTTGTTCCAGAGAAGGAGCAGTGTCTGACAGTTGTATCTATCTGTACAACATGATTAATTATGTCAAAGGCTCAGTTAACATCCTTGGAACAAATGATCATCATGCAGTTTGTTTTAACAAAATGTAACATTTCCATCATGGTTAGATTTGAGACTGCCCTGTAGGCCACATACAAATCTACCTTTAGTAGCCTGTAGAAGATATAATATAGTGATAGGGCTTTCAATCTCTCCACATAGACCTTGTTGTTGTATCTTCTCTGTGCGATAACTCTGGGGTTGCTCCAGCAGTTGCAGATGTGTGGTGAGGTACAAGCAAAAGGGTGCATTGTACTCAGTCACTGGTGTGATGAGGGCTGAGACCAATGGAATTATAATGTCCTTGGATCTGGATGGTCTGCCCATACTCAGCGGTTGTGCTGCCTACAAGGGATTTGTTATCACTTTCTGCTATCTACCTGAATAACCAGGTGATGTACCACTGGGTCTTCTCATTGGGGTGTGCTGTCTATGTTGTAATTAGCTTGCATATTTGCTTCCAAAAAGGAAATAATTATGCCTTTTGGTTTATTTATTTTGTCCCCATGGGTCTGGCAACAATAATGTTTTTGTGCATTAATACTTTAAGCAGTACATCTATAGTGTTCTTGGATTTCAGTGATTGCCCACAATTTGCAGTAATCCACAACGTTGGTCAGACAAAGCCTGTCTAAGTTTGTCTTGACTTCTGAGAATTAAATACTGAACAGGAAAGGGCCTAGTACAAAACCTTAAAGTACAGCCCTGATAGATGACCCCTTGCTAGAGGTGAATTCACACACTTTGATAGTATGTGTCTACCCACTTGGTAATGTAGGTGTTTATGTCCACTTGAGACAGTTTCTTTCTAATACCTGATTGTGAATTTGTGTTAAATGCCTTGACCAGGTCAAGGTAGGCATGATGCACAGTCTTTTTCTCATCCATGGCCTTGGTGATCTTCTTGAAGAAGTCAACCAGATTTAACATACATGATGTAGCTGTAGTAAATCAAATATTCGTTGGCTACACATTCCGGAGATTACTTGTATCCTGTTTGATAAGGTCCATGATGATTCATTGGACTGCCTCACAGATGAGGTGAGTGAAGCTTATGGGTCTATACTTCCCTGGACCAGGGGATGCCCCCCCCCTTGTCCAGATGGATGACTGCTACTGTACAACCTTCTGCCAGAACAGAGGCTGCTTGGAGGCTGTGTTTAGGTAGGGATCCAACTGTGTTTGGTAGGTCAGGGTTTAAGTTCTTGGGAAGGCAACTTGGGATGTTGTCAGGGCCCATTGATGATATGTTATTGGCCTTTTAGAGAGCACAGATGAGCTATTTTTCCTGAGAAAATAATCTGAGTAATGTTTGCATGTATACTTTGGCTGATGGCCAGTGGGAACGGGGGGGGGGGTGAATTTTGATCCAAAGTGTCAGCTAGTAGACTGCCTGTTTTCTCCGAGTATGGCTGGTGGCACCCACAAACAGCTCTGCACTTAATTGTATATTCCCCTTAACATTCCATACTTATTTAAAAAAATATTTGTGACTCCTCCAAATATAACCTTGAGTTTGCATCAAATGCCACACAATGGTACTGTTTACACAGTCATACAACTCTACCTATGTTACATAATTACATCAATTGTACATCATATGCCTATATGTTTTTCATTGAAAACACGTGTATGAGGGTTCTGATACCATATATGGACACATTATAAATGAGGTAGATGCGGTTCATGCAGAACAGTTACTGACACAAATGTTAATAGTCACACAATACTGCTGGGGACCAGTTCAATAATCCTTTGGAATAGCAACCAAATTGCACACAGAATGGAATCACCCACGGTTTCAATTCCATCACAACTTGTGATATATTTGTGTATATAACATCATTACAACATATGGATGAAACAAGATGTATGTGCCCATGTAATCAGTATGATGTTATATCAATTTATGTCACAGAGCATTTAATGATGGTAGATATACCCATGCACACCTGTGCCATACTACAAATGTCACTGTGATGGTTGAATGAGAACTGCATAGAATGTTGATATACTCAACTACAAAATACATGCATTACTAAGCCAACAATATACATAGTATCGTTCGACTTCAACAGTTCTTAGGAGCCATATTACTACAGCTGTTATGTACAGGACATGTAATCAAATGGCAGTAGTAGCCATCAATACATCACCTCACATCACAGATTGCAATACCCTCCTGTAGGCCTACCATATATCCACACCTCAACACAGCACATATGGATGACAGCAAGAGTTATATGTGTAATGTTCATTGAATCACAGGGCATTACCAGGTTAATGACCAACACCACAAAGAATCATAGCCATTATTATACCATGTAAACCAAATCAATATATCTATGTAAGATAGTAAGGGTATGTGTGTATGTGTTTGACTGTATTACATATTGCTTCTGTCCATATGTGATGTGCACCTCCCCATGACAGAATTGACAATCATACATCTAGTGGTCTGGAGATGGCTTGTAAAGACTCACAGAAGGACTCTGTTTCACTATATGTGTATGCATATTTGAGATAATGACATCCTCCTTTCCTCTGCAGGAAGGCTGTTATGTGGACAGAGGGAAAAAGGGAATGTTGGATTCATGGGGCAATGTTAAACGTTCTCCTGAGTGGTAGTTAAATGAAAAGAGATTCAAAAGATCATACACTGACGTAGTGTACCATCAACCCCACATGCAGCAGCTGGCTGAGGTCAGATTTGAACATTAAACTTGTGTAAGTATAGAAGCTGGATTTCACACTATGTAAGAGTAGCACCGCCACACTTGTCTGGTTTTAACAGTGTCACAGTGCACTTTACAGAGGATGATAGCATCATTGAATGCTGAGGAGAATATGTAGGGAGGAGTGTCTGACATAGATGTGGAGTCATATCTTGGTGTAAGATTGTCTCAAAAATATTTTTATGAACACCTATTTAAGTTGACTGTTGAGAGACTAGAACCTCTAACTATTTAGACTGTAGAACATGGTATGTAACAGAAGCACTACAACACAAGTCCAGTTTTTACATTGTCAGACAACACTTTAGACATGATGAAATTAGCATTGTCTAGTGAGAAGAAGATGGTAGTAGGAGTGTCTCACCTTCTGTTCCAAAAATGGTCTCCAGAATATGAACTAACAGAACACACACACACACATACATCAGTTGACTATAGTGAGACTAGAACCCCTACCTATCTACAGAAAAAAATACTTAATGGAAGTGCCACACCACAAATCTGGCTGTTGTAGTGTAAGATAATACTTTAGAGATGATGACATCTGCAGTGTCTGGTGAGAAGACGATGGTAGTAGGAGTGTCTCACATGCTGTTCTAAAGTAGTTTCCAGAATGTGAACTAACTGAACAGACACACACACACACACACACACACACACACACACACACACACACACACACACACACACACACACCAGTTGACCATAGTGAGACTAGAATCCCCTGTCTAACTATCTATATAAAATAGTATTTAAAGCAAGTGTCAGAACACAAGTTTGGCTTTCATAGTGTCAGACAGTACTTTAGAGATTATGACATCAGAAGTGTCTGGTGAGAAGAAGATGATAGTAGGAGTGTCTCACATGCTGTCCTAAAATGGTCTTCAGAGTGTGAACTAAGTGAACACAAGCACAGACACACACACACACACACACACACACACACACACACACACACACACACACACACACACACACACACACACACACACACACACACACACACACACACACACACACACACACACACACACACACACACACACACACACACACCACTGGACAGCAGTGAGACTGGAATCCCTACCTAACTATCTGCAGAACATAGTACTTAATGCATGTGCCACATCAAAAGTCTGGCTTGCATAGTGTCAAGCAACACTTTAGAGATGATGATATCCACAGTGTATGTTTGGAAGAAGATATTGGGAGGCCTATATGAAATGGTTGTTTGGGTATGTACGACTTAAAATTTGTGTCCTACATGGGACTGAATTGATGACAGTAGGGTATAGACTCATGATGTTTTGACTACACACACACACACGCACACACACGCACACACACACACACACACACACACACAATGTGGCTGTTGTGGTAAGTTAACCACTACATAACTATTTTGTTTCCATCTGCAGAACACAGTATTTAGTATTTGTGCCATCACTGAAGTCTGCTTTTTCCTTGTCATGGTAGTCTTTATAAGTGATGACATCATCATTATATGATGCAGATAACATATCCTGTTATGAGAGTGATGTGCAAAATATGGACTTTGGATTTTTTATTTTGGTTCCAATGTGCAGATATACTTTAAAATACAGCTTCTTTAACTAGATGCAATAAGCTGTAAGGAATGCAAGTTGCAGAACTTAGACATATGTACCTGTTTCTCAATATGCTTTGTGCACTGCATACTTAGTCACACATACCCACATATTTTGTGATCAGCATGAATGCAAGCGTTGATGTACATGTTCTCATATTTGTGATGAATTGATGAGAACATTATGACATCTATAAGACAATCTCAATATCAATTGCCAGTATAAAGCTTTAGATGATGTAGCAATGTAGCAATTCAGTTTTGCTGTTTAATTTTGTAGTATAGTTTTCGTTTGGGAACTATTACTGACATATCCATTTTCAAGTGCATGGGTTCAGGGCATGCTTAAGTCTGACTATATAAATATGTGTTCAGTCAGTAACAAGTCCCTTCCCTTTGATTGTGTCTTTACATGGATCTTAATAGGATGAAGACTAACTGGGCAATAAACATAGTAATACATGCCAATCAGCTCTTTCCATAGTGCACCACCAAGCAACTGGATTATGCAAATGATGGCAAAGTGTTTGCACAAAGGAGATTCACATTGAATGAATAGACCTTGGACTTGAGAAATACTTATGCATACAGGCTATGGTAGAAATACTGACAGATGCTATGGTATCCATACTGCAGTTTTTACTGAAAAGTTTGTGTCATAACTTTTAAGACATTAGGGACTGTTGGTATTGCCTTCTCCTTTTGCATGGAGTTAAGTGACTTGCAAACATGGGTCTCTGCTTAAATGAGAACATAGTGATATGCCTATTGGTTTGCTTTACTTTGCGCAAACACGTTAAGTGGTGAAGCATGGTCATCAGTACTTTCCCTTGGTGATGTGGACATCCTCCAAGAGGGTCTCACCCAAACAAGTGACTGGTGCCAGAAACATGGCCTCAAGCTGAATGCCAAAAAATGCATCATCATCCCCTTTGGGAAGAGTGACATCCCCACATATTATCACATTAATAAGAATGTCTTAAGCACATAATCAGTTGTGAGGGATTTTGGCATCTAGGTTGATAGCAACCTGACTTTTGATCACCATCTTGCTTCCGTTGTACAGAAAGCTTTCTACATGGCCCACCTCATAAGTAAGGGTATTGCATCCAGGGACAAAGAGGTCATAATATCCCTTATAAGGCCCATTATTGAGTACACTGCCCCCTTCGGCATGTACCTTACAAAGCACATGCAGCAGCTGGAGAGACCACAGAGGTTCCTCAGCAGGAGAATCCAGGGCCTCAAACATCTGCCCTCCACAGATAGGCTAAAAGCCCTGTCTCACTACTCAGATCCATACAGACTCCTCAGATGTGACCTCTGTCTGGCATTCAAAGCAATCTCAGACCCCACCTTGATGGGACTGCTGCATATCCACAAGTCAAGCTCCACTCAAGTAACCCACACACGTGACCTCAATCTGGTCTGTGACATCAATAGGACTTGTTGGTGGGGCAGATTTGTGTTCTAAAGACACTGCCATGTGTGGAACAGACTCCCTCTCCACATCAAGCAGAGCACCTCATTATCCTTTTTTAAGGGCAACCTGGATAACTGGATGGGAAACAGAAAATACACCCCTTGGATTCCACCTGTGGCCCTGTTAGACAGGGGCTGTGGGTGCTGACTTGTCTAAACATGGACGACTCTTGGCTAGGCTTATAAGGGCCTCAGGACCAATAGCCCAGTACCTTCCTATGATTCTATAACTATGGATTTGAATTATCATACTAATGAACCTACAAAACACACAGGGAGTATTTTATCTCTCCTTGCCATAGAAATAACTTTGCAGCAGGAAAGCAAATTATGTGAATGCAAGTAATTCCCATTTTCTCTATGGTATTAACAAGGTGTATACACCCTTATTTGTTTGTACATGTGTGGCTTACATAGTTAAAGCAATGATTGATCCACAACCATTAAGGGATATGTTTGTACGAATGCAACTCTGTCTTCTCTTTATATTGTGCTCATTCTTTTCTTATCTGTGCTGTACTCTCACACATGCAGTCTATAGTGCATTTTGAATCATTGTCCTTTAAATGTATGACAAAAATACATGACACTGAAAAGCCTTTTTCAGCAAAGACATGAGAGTTTGGCTATTAGTGAACAAATATGATACATGTGTGCTGTTTAGTTCCATTTAAAAGCTTGCTACAATTATTTCTTCACTTTGTAAGCGTATCCTGGTTGACACACCCAATGCAGGTAAGGTAATATGAATTGCTGTTGTGTTTTCCTTCTCTCTCACACACTAATCATTCATAGTTTCAAGCCATTAGCAACCAACAGTGAGGTATGACCTACACTATGTTTACATCAGCTAAATGAAGTCAAAAGTTTAGTATTCAGCATTTCTAATGAATTCACATCTCATTTGCATCTTTACCATGCTCAGAGGCCTGAATCTACACCATAAAAGATAACCATGTAGCTAGTTAACTAGAAGGTGAAGAGACTTGTGTATTTGGACAAAAGAGAAGATTGCTGTTCCTTTTGATTTATCTGCAGAGAAGCCTTCTAAGATATGATTGTATTTTTCAAATACATTCTAGATTTTGTAACATATTACAAACCAAATTATATATATCCAGTATAAAATTACACTTTTATCTAGATGCAATTCCTATAAGTTCACTGTTGGAGATGTTTTTAACAGGCATTTACATTTCCCAGGTAGACATGTTATTAAATTTCATCACAAGTGTTATTGTTAAAATTGTTATTTTACAATCGTCCATGTTATTGCAGTGAAATGTAATGTGCCATGTTAGTGACACATGTGCTATGTTTCTGAGAGGGCCCAGAGACACTTCCAGAGGAGTGGTGGACACAGCCAGAGGTCACTGTCAATCATATAAAATTGGGTTTTCTGTTGTAAATATGTGCACATTCAGATAATTGTGTTGAAATCATATATACCAAATTAATTATGTGGTATTTCTTGGTTTGTACAAACCTTCATTTGTTTGTTGTTTTGGGGGTGGGGGATCCACCTACCATTTGTGTGTTGCCACAATAAAAATGCGTTTCAAATGTTTTTGTCTTGAAAATGTGGATTCAGGAATACATAAATAAGTTTTCTGTCTGATGCACAAGGTGCATAGCGGACTGAGTGTTTAGTATATGTGTATTTGTGATGCTCTTTTGAAAATTGTTCTGCTTTCTTACACATTTTTGTATTGTGTGCATATTTTGCTGCATGATGCCTATTAGTTGACAGAGAACACATTTATCAACATAAGTCAGTGCTGTCACATGTTGATGTCATTGCTGTAAAAATCACCCACTTTCTACTTAGGTACATTAACATGTAACAGTATGCAAGGATCTGCAATTCATTTGTGTTCATACCATTTATTTTTCTATTCCAGGTTCAACACTTACCTTGATAGTTCAGCAGATACAAATGTTTAAATTCAGAACTGACTCTGTTTAATGCTAGCAGTGCATAGCCATTACATTGGTAAATAAAGGTTATGAACATTGCTCTGCATCAATTTCATTGTATGCATGTATGTATGTATATATGTATGTATGTGTGCTATTCATTGCTTCTTGGCCAGGGCGAGGGCATATTGTGCACGCCTATATCTACCAACACCTACAGTGGTTGATGGTTCCTCCTCTGACTTCTCACCTGCATGTGGCTGTGGTGACCTTGCCACTGGTGATGGTGGGATGCATGCCTCTTCTCCTTGGTGTCCCTTTTGAATCTGTTTTCTAAGGATAATATGATGAAGGATAGCACAGACAGTTAAAATGACAGCCGAAATACTGAAATTCTACTGCAGGGCTCCCCACTGTGTATCTAGGCTCCAGAACCTTGACTTTAGCAGCACAAACACAAACTCCATGATATTTCTTGTTTGATCATGTGCCTCATTGTAGCATTCTTCTGTGGGTGGTTGTGCATTTCTGATGGGCATCATCATTATCCACAACTTAAGTGCATACCCTCTATCACCCAATAAATGACCTTGTGAGATACCCACCCTAGAAAACATGGGGTAGAGTTGAGAGTTGTGCCAGATATGGGAGTTGTGGTAAATGCCATGATTGCCAGCACAGACATCCAGGAATATTCCCTTAGTGTTACACACAACCTGGATGTTAATGCAGTGGAAGCCTATTTCTGTTCATGTACACCCTTCCCTGTTCCCTGGGTGATGTTTTGATCTCAATGTGTATGCGGCCTATGGAATCCAGGACTTCAGTGAAGAGTGCTAGAGTGTAGAAACCTGCATAGTTGTAGTTGTGTCCTCAAGTGTATGGGGAGAGTATATTTAGTCGGGTCTATATCAGCATTTCAAAAATTGAATAGTTCGAATCACTAAATGTCGAACTGACATGATCAAACTATCCAAATTTCGAATGCTGATAAAAAAAAGAAAAAAAAAAACAAACAAAAAAAAATAAAGAGTGTAAGCAGGGGGGCAAGCCACCCTGCACCCCCCATGGGGAGCTGCGTCCACCACACCCTCGCTACTTAAATATAACAACTCCGAGAATGCACTACATTGAGGTAAATGGAAATCTTCCCTTACTGAGATTTCCATTTACCCATTTGACATTCTGCACTTTCGGCATTCTCGACGCGACAATATCAGATTCAATATTGTCAGCATTCGAGATGCTGATGGGAACCCATCTATTCACCAGCATGCTGTAGCATAGCATTCAGGAATTGATGTAAGAGCCTGGATGCTGATGCCTGTGACACTTCCCAGCGTATCTTCTGTTGGTCTCTGGAAGGTTCTTGTAGCTAATATTAAAAGTGTTACATGTACCTTAGTTTCCACAGGTATTGCCTTCCCTCTGTTTGCCTGCCCTCTCAGTTGAGGATGATAGACATTGTAGAGTTCTTGTAGTGTGTCTTTATCCACCTTGTACAGCTCTCCTATTTCCACCTCATGCAGACCATAAAACATTAAACAGGGTCTAAAGACCCTTATCCTTCTTGGCCAAGGTCTGTTAGCAGGAACAGTAGCATAAATTTGGGCCTGTTGTACATATACATGCAAAATAGCAACAGCAGCCCCTAATATTCTCATTGTGTAAAGTAGGTTGATTAGTATACATTTAAGCTGCTTATGCTGTAATTAGCATGCCACATTTTTTATCGTGTTTGCAGAGCTCTACATGGTGTGTAGAGCCACTAACTGAATATAAATTAGCCCTCTACCATGTACCCACCATGGTGCGACATGCACATGGATTTTCTGGACCATGTAGGCTTTATTGAATCCAGCCCATTAACCTACAGTACGTCCAGTGTATAGAACTGTGGTTCATTGCTAATTTCCTCAGTCATCATTCATGGGGAGATGAAAAACTTTACGGACAAAGTTGCAGATGTCTGTATTACAGAAGTTCATCAAAAATCCAGGAAGAAAAACAATGACACATCTCCATCAGTCTTGTCACAAAACAGAGACTTCAAGAGCTG
>NC_056731.1:1990149455-1990329455 GCF_019279795.1 Protopterus annectens | reverse complement strand
ACCACCTTACTTTCATCCACAGCACTGGTGACTGACTCAAAGAAGTTGACCAGGTTGAGCAGGTATGAGCTACCCTTCACAAAACCAAACTGTGTGGGATCCAAAGTTTGGCAATTCTCTGTATCCTTGTTTATTAGGTCCATGATTATGCGTTCCAAAGCTTTGCATATCAGATGCATCAGGCTAATGGGGTGATACTTCCCAGGGTCTGTAATTACTCCTCCTTTGTGGAGAGGTGCACCATTTGGTAGGGCCAAAGCCTGAGATGAGGCTGTGGTTGAACAGGGCACACAGGTGAGGTGCCAGTTCACTCTGTAGTTCATGTAAAACATAGCCAGGGATATTGTCAGATCCCATAGAAGCTGTACTCTTGGCCTTGGACAGTGCTGCTTTAACCTGTGCAGCAGTAATACTGGGTTTCTGGCAATCTTTTGGTATGGTGATTGGTCCTTGGGGGGATAAAGCTGGCACTGAATCTGTCGGCCAGTATATCAGCAATATCTGTTGGCTCGATATAGGAGGTACCACTGTGCAGTATCTTAGAGCAAATCTGCGTATTGCCATGGAGATTCTTTACATAACTATAGAAGGCCTTGTAGTTGTCTTTACTATCTGCTGCAATCCTGTTTTCATAGCTAGCTTTAGAGAATTTGATGAGGGATCTCAACTTTTTGTTGAGGCTGATAAGGGAGTTTTTTCAGTCTTGGGGCTTCACCTTATTCCACATCAGTTTTCTCCTTCTGTTGTAGAGTTTATTTATGGCAGGGGACCAACAGATTGTCTTCCTTTTTTTGGATGAGAGTGTCTTAGTTCTATTGGGTATGGCGAGATCCATGCATTTATGTACGTATTCATACAGTGCATTGGTGTATGATTCGGCGGTCATGCAACTATTCTCCATTTGCATGGGTGCCATAAGTTTAGCCACTTCTGTTTTTAGGAGCCCAAAATTAGCTTGGAGAAGTTTTTCATGGTGGTTACCTTTGCAAGGGGGGGGGTAGGTGGAATGTGTATTTCTAAGGTGATTGGTTTGCGGTTGGATCTAACCAGGGAGGAGTTGATTACTGGTGTAGAGCAACAGTTGCCCATGTTAGTATTGACCAGGTCAAGGATGTTGCTGTCTCTAGCGGGAGTAAGAATGAGCTGGTCCAGGACATTAATATTAATGAATTCCAGGAAATTTTCTTAGTAAAAACACAAACCACTGATCCCAGCCAGCACTTGAATCCAACAAAAATCAAAATATAAACCACATAGAAGACACAGAAGGATCCAAGGACAGCAAGGAATTCCAGTATAATTATTTCCTTTAATATAAAACCACCAGATACATAAGTGCTTTCGTAGCAAAGCTACTTCATCAGATGTATACTAAAACACAAACATAACCATTTATATAATCAATTCAATAGATCACATGACTATTTGCAATTACTGTTAAAATGTATATTACATCTATAAAAAACTAGATCCAAAAATAGTAACATTCCATCTACAACTAAGTAACAAAAACAAATTCATTAGTTTGTATATAAAAACATACAGATAAAATAAAATATTCCAAGCAATATATATTTAATTAAAGCATTTGTAAAAATCATGAATTCATGTATTATTTCTTCAAACTTCTAGTTCTAAGCCTTGGTTTAATAGGTACTCTATCATTTAGGCCATGCCCAAATGAGAGCTAGAAGTTTGAAGAAATCAATCATTTTCTGCTTGTACTCGGTTATCATTCTGGGTGATGGTAGGATGCTGCTCAGAGCTAGGGTCATAACTGCCTGGGTTACATAATCCGTGAGCTTCTCCGTGTCTCTTTTCATGTAGTTCAGGGAGGTACGTCTCAGGTCAGTCACACCACATGTACAATGACAGAGTCATATTTGTACCTGTTGTTGAAAGACCTGAGTGCATGCGTTATGCGGCAGATCCTAGCATCTGACAGGCAGCTGACTGTTACTTTCTTCTTATTCTTATATGGGAGGGACATCAGTGTGCCTCACTATCAAGTTCCGTATGACTAGTGTGTTGGGCATGCATTAGGGGCTTTGGTTGAGTAGCACACTGTTTAATAGAGTTGTGTGCCTTGTGATTAGTATTGTGTTGTGTTGTGGTGGTCAAGTGCATTTCTGCCTTGGAGGTCTCTGCTGTTTAGGTAGATTATTTTTGTGGGCCTCCATAAAGGTGGGTGTGTGGTTTCTGTTTTTATATGAAGTCAGTGCTGGTGTGTGTTCTGCAGGGCTATGTGTTCCATGTGGTGTGGTGCAAGTGCTGACCTTCTCCTCTTGACCAATTATTCTGGTCTTGGCTGGAGAGTGCGTGGCTTCCAATTTGGATATATAAGTGTATCTCTCAAAAGTCTGAGTGTTGGGAGATAAGAGGAGAGGGTTGTCAGTGTACATGACGCAATTGCTATATTGCTTCAAAATGCCCACGTTCACCAGTTTAATTGCAGAAAGCACAGGGAACTGACCTTTAGACATGCCTGGGGAGGTGGACATTAATAATAAGTACTGGAGCTGTTTCCTTGTAGAACATTTAGTGCTGGTAGCACTTTGCCTGCTACAATAATTGCTACAAGAAGTCTGGTAAAGTACTAGACTAATAAGCTAGTAAAAGTGCAGGAGAGGAGAGAACTAGCAGATGTAAGGGAAAATATTTAAGAGCAGACTTTGGCATTGCTCAGAAGCTTACAAACAGTCCTGGATACAGCAAATCTGTATCTAGACTAGACTAGTTACAGGAAAGGTGGGAAACAAGCACAAGTGTGGGCTTTTAAACTAGAAAGTTGAAAGAGATGGAAAAAACTGCCCAAATGGCCAATAAACTACAATTTTCTGGGCCAGAGACCACTCCTCTTGTGGTAGATAGGCTTCTTAGTGCTTACCACTCCTCTTGTGGTAGATAGGCTTCCTAGTGCTTACCACTCCCACTGTTAAGGTAGATGTCTTCCCTCCAACACAGAAAGCCTTGGGGGGCTCAGAAGTTTACAAACAGTCCTGGATACAGCAAATTTGTATTTGGACTAGACTATTTACAGGAAAGGCAGGAAACAAGCGCAAACACAGGCTTTTAAACCAGAAAGTAGAAGGAGATGGAAAAACTGGCCAAACGGCAAATAAACTACAGTTTCTGGGCCAGAAACCACTCCTCTTGTGGTAGATAGGCTACCTGGTGCTTACCACCCCATTGATATGCTAGAAGGCTAACGTCCAACACAGAAAGGCTTGGGGGGCTCAGAAGTTTACAAAGAGTCATGGATATAGCAAATCTGTGTCCTGACTAGACTAGTTACAGGAAAGGCAGGAAACAAGCTTAGATTTTTTTTTACAGAAAAGCAGTTAAAACAGCACTAAAACAATTCAAGTGCAGTACAAGCTAGCACACTTGAGTGTGTAGCAATATTAAAACAAATACAGTTTAAATAAATGCAATTTATTCAAACTGTATTCTGAACTGAATTCAATTACTGTATTATTCAACTCTGAACAGTTAAAAAGTGCCAAAAATATACTTATCAGCTGAGAAGCTCACTCAGTCAGAACCCAAGGCAATTCTAGCAAAGTTTTTTTTGTAAAGTGGAAAGGGAGAAAGGAAGAACAGAAGATAATTGGTTAAGAACCTAAGTGGGTTGGTCTTCTCAAATGTTCTCTCTGTATTAGGCAGAATGAGCTAATGACACTAGATTGGGAGGAGTGCCCTAGATCATATTTACAGTAGGGGCAGGCAACTGTAAAGCCACCAAGTATAAGAACAAGACACCAATAGGGAGGGGGGTGGAAAACTATTACACCTAGTAGCTACAATAGCTAGTTGAAATGTTTATCACAGCAGAAAAACAGCCACTAAATGAAAGTTTTGAACAGATAAAGGAGCAAGGAGACGCTAGAGAATGCTTTTAACTGCAAACAAATCAGTTACACTCCTTGGCAGGAAATCAGAACAAAGAAACAGATGTTTAACCTTACACGCAGTGCTCTGTGTTCTCTATCAGCAGAAGACATCTGCCAAAAACACAGGAAAAATACAGTTAGAACAGTATAAAACAATACTCAAATGCAGTGAAACAGTAAAAAAAGCTTTATAATAGTGTAAAATCTAGTAGATTAGCTGTTTAGCACAATTATAAGCATTAAAAAGTGTAATTCAATGAAATATCAGTTTCAGTTTTGCTTCTGAAGGTCGCACATACTAAATGTCCCAGATTTATAGTTCCACAAACTGGAGTCACTCCCTGTTCATCCCAATACCATAATCCTGTGTGACTTCTACTACACTTCTATGAACGAGGAATTAGGTCTACTTCAAAATATTGAAGATCCTCATCAGTGAATCCCAAATCATCAAGACTAAAATATCCAAACTTCACTTACACAAAACTTGAAACCAGTGAAAATGTTCACCAGGAAACTAATAACTTGGCCACCAGGACAACATACACACAACAAAGCATTTGGGAGACTGTATCCCCCACACTCCACCTAACTAAATATACCAACTCCAATATCACACTAGGGTGGGGAAAAGGGCAAGTATCTCCATGGTGGTCAAGTGGTTCCTTCTCCAGGTGTTGTTTTCAATGATGTGACCATTTGTGTAATTCTGATTACGTTATTGTCATTTCAATGATCTGGGATTCGCTGATGTAGGTCTTCAGTTATTTGAAGTAGACCCCTGTGAATCATATACAACCCCAAACTTGCAGGCCCCAAAAATCCTGGATTTGTCAACATAAACACCCTAGATCAGCTGATCCAAACACCCAATAGGACTGCAAGCATCCTTGACCTAGTCCTCACCCTTGTGGGAGAATGCTGCACTCCACCCAATATGTAATGTTCTCACTGGTCTGTTCAGACCATAAAGCTGTCTCTTTGAATATAAAAATGAAACCTGTGATGCAATCTAACCCCGAATTTTTTAGAAATTATTTCAGGGTGCCACCCTCGCCCAATTTAAAGCCCCCTCCCAAAAATATGGAATACTGCTGCATATGTTGAATGATTCACAAAAGCCATTTACAATCATGTATACAGGTGCACAGAGGCAGCTGTACCTACCTAAAGTAACCACAGGACAAACTCAAAAAAAAAAAAATAAATAAATAAAAACAGCCACCCTGGTGAAATCCCAGCATTAACAGGTTATACAACATAAGGAAAACAATCTTGTTTAAAAAAATTGCCCAGCAAGGTAAAACTTCCTCATTAAGCTAAATAAGCAGCTCTGGGGACTAATTAAGTCTACTGAAGCTAAGTTTGCAGTAAAAGTAGCCTCCCAGGCTAAGGCAATAATAAGGCATCCTTCAGCTATGTCCACAACCTCAAAGGCAGCACAGAACAATATGCTAACTAGTAACAAATCTACTGGCCAGTATAAATTTAACTCCAATTTTCACTCATTTTTACCCCTCAGACACCACTCATTAAATACCCACAACCATTATTCCCACAATTATCACTAGGGGAACATGCTTTAAAGCACTTTCCAAGGCCCAAAGCCTGCATCTATGGGACCTGATAATCCAAGGATGCCTCCTTAATAACATCAAGCATGACCTGTTGGGCCAACTAGAATCTCTACTAACCAAAGCCTCCAAACAGAATTTATGACAAATGAATGGAGCATTGTTATTGTTATCCCTCTGCACTAGGGCGGGTCATCCATGGACATAGGAAACTATTGACTCATAAGAATTTTATAGTCTCATATGTAAAGCCAAGGAAAGAATAATCATGGATTTGATAAATGACAAGAGAGGAAATGTTCAGATACTTAATACAACTCAGTTTGGTTTCATCAAGGGCAGGTCATGCCTAGTCAGCCTCGCAGATGTCTTTGAGAGGATCAGCAATGGAATGGACGAGGGAAAATGATGCATATTGCCTAATTTGGCCTGGGAAAGGCATTCAAAAAATATTGTACTTGAACATTGTTGACAAACTCACTAAATTAGGTAGCCAACTAGCTCACTGATAGGAACCAAAAAATAAAATAGGGGAATACACTTCCACAAAGAGGCCAGTCACTAGTGGAGTTCATCTGGGTTCTGTGCTGGGGCCAGTTCTTTTTGGGATCTACTTCTCAGAAGTCAAAGCTAACATCAAGGGCCTCTGGCTGCCCATGTTTTCAGATGATTGCAAATTAGGTGCTGACTTAGAAATCCTAAGAAACTACCTCATTGATAACACTCTCCTAAGACTAGACCCAGTAGTCAGGGATTTGGGGGAATATGTAAACAATAACATGGCTTTCGACCTTCATTTGTCTGAGGTAGTAAAGAAATCATTCTATGTTCATTAACTTCCAAGCTAGGAATAGCATCTAGGTCCAAGGAAGTAATTCTTCCACTTTATTCAGATCACATCAAGCCTATTATTGAATACAATGCCCCTTTGCTATGTACTTGATCAGGCACAAGCAACAGCTGGAATGTCCACAGAGGTTCCTCACAAAAAAATACAGGGCATTAACAACATGTCCAGCATTTAAAGTGCCTTCCCTATGCTCTGTTTCCTACAGACTGTTGAGGGGTGATCTATGTCTGGTATACAAGGCATCCAAGGATCCCACTCTGATGGACTTCTTGCATATCTGAAAACAAACAGCATCAGAACTACTTGAGCCAGGGACTTAAACCTTGTTTGCAACATAAATAGCTCGTGTTGGAGAACAGGTGCATTTATATATTTATTTTTATTTATTTTGCCATTGTTTATCAGGATAGTCTGATTAGGTTTGGAAGGAAACCCCCCCTTTCAGGGGAGGCCAGGAAAGAAAAGCTCCAATTGTCTATATATTACAGAGAAGAGAACCGCGATTATTGGCAGCTTGTACACAGTAGAAGGAAAATACAATTGAATATTACATAAAACTGGGTTGCAAAGAACAGGGATAGATTAGGAGGGCATGAATTAATAATACATGAGATACCCTGGGGATCACTTCGGTGGCTCTGCTTGACAGGGGCACAGGAAACTAATTTTCTTGGGTGGCAAAAGTCAGGGTCCCGTTTGGCTAGGCTTATATAGGCCCTAGGGCCAATAGCCTAGTACCTACCTATGAACCTATGAACCTATACACAGTGGTTAGACAATCAATCCTTCTTCAATCTAAATGAGCTGTTTTTTTTGAACAGTGTAGAATGAAAAGTGGAGATGTAAAACAGATGAAGAAAGCGAGCGAGTATAACAAATGTTAAATAAGTAAATAAAATAAAAATAAATATGGCATTTATTCAGATCACCCTGAAGTTGTGCAGGGGCAAATCCATTTTTCTTTTAAGTAGCATATTATTTATGTATTTATTTTTTTATAGGAAATAAGATTTTGCTGAGCTTTTTGTTCAAGAGGAATGGCATTCCAGATTTGAAAATATTATGGGAATATAATGAGTCACCTGCAGAGACTTAGTTTGTCTTTGGATATAAGTTGTCCTTCTGGGGAGTAAGGTTTAAAAGATTTTTCATAGAGGAACACAAATCAGGCTTATGTATAACTTTTTGAACAATTAAATGTGTGCTGCAGTTAGGCAGTGTGGTAGTTTAATCCAATGTAATCATTTTAGTGCCAGACAGTGATGAGAATGGTGTGATAGGGAGGGTTTGCTGAGAATTTAGCGACTTCTGTTCCACTTTGTCCAGCTGTGTGACTTCTGGGTTGCTGAATGTAAGAGAAGCATAAAGAAGAGAAGGGAATAAGTTGGATGAAGCTAGTTTTGTATGCTGGACTTGTTTGATCTTAGTATCATCTCTCAGAGAATGCTACTTCTCTAGAACAGGCTTTACATCCATGTGAAGTGGAGTTATTTCACAGCTTTTTAAGTGGAAACTGGATGGGAAATTGTTAATTACCCCCTGGCTCATAGGTGTTTACTAAGCTAACAACCACAAGGGCCTTTTTAAGCCTAGCCATGCATCCCAAATCTCTGACAAGTTCTGGTACCCTTGATAAGTGCAACCAGAGGCTTGGGAGATGAAACATTTTACAGGTTGCTTGTGCCCACTAGAGACATAGGTGCCAAGCCAGGGAAACATTTCCTGTTCCCCTTCCAGTTGCCCAAGTTACACTTGAGTTGGTTCAAGGGGGAACTTTGCTTCACATGGATGGGGAGCCTGTTCCAGAGATGGGGTGGTCTCTGAGATACATACCTGTCTGTCTAGTAAGTCCTATTTATATCACAGGCAAGGTTTATGTCTTTAGGATGGGTAATTCCAGTGCTGTTTGTTTTGTTCATATGCAGGAGGTCCATCAGAATGCGGACTGAAAATGCCCTATATGCCAGGCATAGATCTCCCTTCAACAGCCTGTAGGAGACAGAATACAGGGTTAGAGCCTTGAGGTGGTCTGCATAGGACATTTTACTTATGCCCTGTATTCTTTCACTGAGGAACATCTGTGGACGTTACATTTGTTGGATATGCCTGGTTAGGTACATACCAAAGGGGGGGCATTGTACTCAATGATAGGTCTGATGAATGCTGAATACAGTAGAACAATGACTTCAGTGGACTTACCTTTGTTTATAAGTTCCGTAACATAGAATGATTTCCTCACTACTGTAGACACATGAGGATCAAAGGCTAGATTACTGTTTATGTGTATCCCCAAGTCCCTGACTACTGGGTCATCTCTAAGGGGTGTTTTTTCAATATGATAGTTAGCAGGGATGGATGACTTCCAGAGGGATACTATTATGCATTTCTTGGCATTTAATTTTAATCCATGGCTCTGACACCAGCGGTTTGTCTGTGTTAGCCCTTCCTGGAGAACATTTGTGTCAGTGTGTGATTCAATGACAGCTCCTAATTTGCAATGACCATTGACAGTGGCCTTGACTTCAGAGAAGCAAATGTCAAAAAGTAGTAATCCACTTGTGACTGGCCTCTTTGTAGAGGTGGATTCCCCAATGTTAACTTCCTGGGTCCTGTCTGTGAGCCAGTTGGCTATCCATCAGGTGACATACGGGTTTGTACCTAACCTCCTGAATTTGTCAACAATGCCTGAGTGGGATGTTGTGTCAAATGCCTTGGCCAAGTCAAGGCAGGCAGTGTGATGTATTTTGCCTTCATCCATTGTTTTGCTGACCTTCTCAAAGAAGTCACTAAGCATGACCTGCCCTTGATAAAAACAAACTGGGTTAGGTCCAGTGTCTGGAGGTTTCTATATCATTATTGATCATTTCCATGATAATTATTTCCATGGCTTTGCATACAAGACTAGTGAGACTTATGCATTTGTAGTTTCAAGGTTCTGTAGATGGCTCACCTCTGTGCAGAGAGATGCCTGTTGCAGTTCTCCATTAATGAAGCACAAAGCCTATTTGTAGGCTACAGTTAAATATCAATTCCCGAGGGCCTAATAGGTCATGCTTCATGCTGTTTAGAAGGCATCTTGGGATATTGTCTGGGCCCGTTGATGCAGTGTTCTTGATGTTAGAGAGACAGCATTAAGGACCTGTTCCCTAGTGATAACAGGGAGAGTTATAGTTGAAGGTATTTCCTGAGTGAGGGTTGAGGGAGAGAGAGGGGTAATGTTGGAGCTGAATTTGTTGGCAGGTAGGTTTCTATATTGTCTGGCTCAGTATAGGTGGCTCTGTTTACAATGAGCTCTGCACACAATTGTTCATAGGTTCATAGGTGTGCACTAGGCTAATGGCCCTGGAGCCTTTACAAGCCTAGCCCATAGATGTGCCCTGGGCACTTGTGTATTGCCTATGAGGTTGTGGACATAGCTAAAGAATGCCTTGTGGCTGTCCTTGGACTGGGAGGCTAAGTTCACCTCACGTTTGGCTTTGGTTGACTTTATTTGTCCTGTGAGTTGTTTGTTTAGATTGATGGGAGTGCTTTTATCCTGCTGGGTGTAAAAACCTCCTAATTTTTGCCATGATCTTCTTCCTTTTGTTATAAACCCTATTGGTTTTGTGATTCCACCAGGGTGACTTGCTTTTTCAGTTAGTTCTGTATTTCTTCCTGGTGGGTACAGCTGCCTTTCTGCAGCTTTTAACATGCTTGTATAGGGTTTCTGTGAGCAGTTCTGCATAGTGTTCTCAGGGTTTATGGGGCTTCGGATTTTGTCAGGTTATCACTTAATAGCAGGAAGTTAGCCTTAGAGTAGTTCCTGTATATTCCATGGTTAGTTGGGGGGGGGGGTCCACATTTTATTTTTACTTCAAATGAGGCCATTTTCTGGGTTGGCCTTACTAGAGAAGACATTACACTAGGGGGTGTGCAGCACTCTCCCATATTAGTGAGGACCAGATCCATTATATTTGCAACCCTGGTTGGTGTATTGACAATCTGGTCCAGGGAATTTGTGTTTACAAGATCCAGGAATCTCTGTGCCTGCATAATTTGTGTTGTGTAGAATTCCCAGTTAATAGTGAGGTAATTAATTTGCTCATGAATATGGTATTGGGTTGGTTGGCGAGTGTTTCCAGTAAATGTAATACATGGTATGAGTTTCATGGGTAATAGAGGGGGACCTATAGCTTGCAAGGAAGTGGTATTGGATTTTGTCTATGGTAATCTGAACATAGATTAGATCAACTGCATTGTCCTGTTTGACCAGCCTTCAGGTATATTTATTTTTTATGTAAATCGAGACACCTCCACCTTTAGTCCCTGTTTGTGTAGAGACTGGTTTAAATAGGTGGAAGGCATTATAACCTTGCACTGTTGGTGTGCTCTCTGTAGCTTTAAATCATATCTCAGTGACTGCAAAGACCTCAGCATTCTCTAAGGTGAAGAGAGCTTCTAGGTAGTGGAGTTTTTTTTGTTTAGAATCCTAGCATTGAGCAGTAATACCTTTAGATTTTCTTGGTTTTGATTTGCTATGTAGGAAGTACTTTCAGTTTGGCATTGTCTGAAAAAGGCATTATGGGCAAAGACAACATTTTAGCTAACATTCAAAAGCCTCAAGGGGAGAGATGCAGACCATCCCTGGCAGAGCAATGTGGTCTGTTGACTATCTCCTTCCACGCTGACAAATATTGCACCCCCTTAGAATGACCCAAGAAACTAAGCCAATCATTGAAGTCATTCATCTTTTGTTCGTATTGTGGGATTATCCTTGTAGAAGGTCAAATGCCATTCAGTGCTAGGCTAATATCAGCCTGGGGCATGCATTCAAAGAGGTCCATGATGTCTCTCTTCATATAGTCTAGGGAGGTACATCTCAGGTCATTTACACCCACATGACTATGACTGAGTGATACTTGTACTTTTGGTCCAATTACCTGAGTGTGTATGTAATGTCATGGATCCTAGCCTGTGATAAGCAACTGACCACGACTTTCTCCTTACTCAGCGTGGTGAGAGGGAGGTCAGTGTGCATCTCATGATGGAGTCTCCAATGACCAGAATGTTGGATTGTGTGGTGGCTTGCTATATAGGCCTGAAGTAGAGGCTCCATGAGATATGACTGTATGTGTTGATGTGGGTGTTGTTTTGATAGAGTGCATTTGAGGATGTCTTTGGGGTTTAGGAAGGTTACATTTAACTGCCTCAGTATATATGGGTCTATGTGTCTGCTTTGAATTGTGTGTGATGGTGTGACGACCGTGCCCTGGCCCAGCAATCAAGGAGCCTCAATCCTCACCACTAACACCAGGGAGGTCATCTCCTAGAAGTGGAAAGGGAGGAGAGGCTGGACTCTGCCCCTCTGAGCTGGGAATTTCTGATTAAAGGCTTATAGTGCCTGCAAATTTGAACTGTTTCTTACGGAAATTGGTACACCTTGTTTGCTGTAGCATAGACTAGACCCAGGCCTGCTGAATCTAGCTTTGTTTGTATGCTTGTTATTTCCCTGAAACGCTAAGTCCACCTAAAACGCGGCTTTTCAGCACTTCTGTGGATCCCTAGTGATATCTGCATTGCTTACTGTACTTATTTCCTTGTTTCACTTGAAAGAAAGTTACTGTTTGTCATTTTTGCATTTAAATTACCTGTAACACATTGCATTTAAGTTACCTGGCACTTGCTCACTAAAGCAATTATATAAGTCAGCACTAAAAAATGAAAAGCACTACACCCTCACAAACTCCCCTTGAGTACCTTGTTCCCCATTGGCTCTTTTTTTTTCAATTATAAAGGAATTCCCAATACAATTCTAGCATGTCCAAAGGTCAGTTGTCAATCTCCTCTCTGGTCCAGCTAGTGAATCTGGGAATCTTGAGGCAATGTTACAACTGCCTCATGTACACAGACAACCCTCTCCTACTCCCAACAAATTCCAACACATGTGAGAGATGCAACCATATAGCCAAACTGTAGGCTAAGCTCTCTCAACTCAGTACTGGAGTAACCAGTCAGGAGGAGAAGGAAACCACACTCACTACAATTCCAGTCTCACATAGACCTACCATGACAGCAAACCAAACACATAAACACACAAAAACATACTCGGAGGCTCTAAGTAAAAATCTGCCTAAGCAGCAGAGACCTCCAAAGCAGACACCGAAGCAGCAGCTAACCCAAAACAAAACACGTGCAACACATAGCTCACAAAGCCAGTGTGCCAAACAGTCACAGCCCTTCAGGCTAAACAACACACCTGATACACTTGTAATAGGTGACTCTATCATCAGGCACACTGACGTCCCGCTCACCAGGCTGAACAAGGAGAAGGTCACGGTGAGCTGCCTGTCGGGCGCTAGGATCCGCCACATAACACAAGCACTCAGGTCACTCCAAGGCAAGTACAAATATGACTCGGTCATTGTCCATGCTGGTGTGAATGACCTGAGATGTACCTCCTGGACTACATGAAAAGAGACATAGAGGAGCTCTCTGAGCATGTAGCCCAGGCCGGTATGACCCTGACCTTGAGTAGCATCTTACCCTCACCAAGAATGATGCCACAGTATGAAGACAAGATGATCAATTTCAACAATTGGCTTAAGTATTGGTGTCATTCAAATGGGATCCAATGCCTGTCAGCCTGGGATGACATGCTCGACAAGCCACGATGCTTCACTAGGGACAGTTTGCACCTGTCACCCCTGGGCTTTCGGATGTTGGCAAAGGCTCTTGCTACCCCCATAGTGCCTATTTTAGGCAAGGCTCAAAAGACAAACCCACCTCCATAGGTATCACAAGGGATAAGAAACTAAGAGTAATGCTACTCAATGCCAGAAGTCTAAACCTCAAGATGCATGCACTTGAAACTCTCCTTAGCATGGAGAACATCGATATCTGTGCAGTAACAGAAACCTGGTTCAAGGCTCCCGAGAGCACCCCAGCACTACCAGGTTATACCTCATACCATGCTTTTCGGCCCCAAAACTTGGACCGAACCAGAAAAGGAGGGGGAGTATCAATATTCGTCAAAGATACCCACACCTCCAGGTTGGTGGCACAGCACGAAGCATCAGAGACTATCCATGTGCAACTAACAGTGGGTAAAACTGCCTTCCAGTTTATAGCCTGCTACAGACCACCCTCCCAAACCAAGGAACCCCGCTCAGCCATCCTGAGAACACTGGAAAATATGAAGGTCTCTCCAAACACCATTATATTGGGTGACTTCAACTACCCAAACATAGACTGGGAGCATTACTCTAGCTCCAACACCCTAGCTCAAAGGTTCCTAGAATCTGTAAACTCAAATGCTATGGAACAACTTGATACCACTCCCACAAGAGGGGAAAACATACTGGACCTGATCATCACCAACATGGGGACTATATGCTCCAGACCAGAAGTGTATCCCTCACTGGTAAGATCAGACCATAAACTAATCTCACTGGATATTCACATCCCGACCCCACCCCCTTCCCAGAAAACCACAGTGAAAATCTTCTCTAAAGCAAATTTCACACTCCTCAAAATCGAGGTGGAATCCTTCAGAGCCCTCGGGCCTGTGGAAAATACGGCCCAGACTGCAGAATCCTTTATAAACGCATTCTATGAACACCTTCAGGAATGCATGGATCATGCAATCCCAAATAAAACCAAGACCCAATCCTCCAAAGGCAGACGTCCTGCCTGGTGGACCCCAGTCATAAACAAACTAAACAACAGAATTAGGAAGCTACTACATGATAGAGCAAAATCTCAAAAAGGGAAGGCATCTCTGATCAGTGTTAGCAAAAAACTACGGGCACTCATAAAATCATCTAAGGCCAGTTTTGAGAGAAAAATTGTACAGGACACTAAGGATAATCACAAGGCTTTCTTTAGTTATGTTAGGAACCTAGGTGGGAATTCCCAGATATGCTCAGAATTAGTCCAAAATGACAAAAAATACATCGAACCCACAGCCATTGCCAACATCCTAGCTGACAGGTTCAGCGCAAACTCCCCCCCCCCACCAGAAGGGCAAATATCTATCCCAGCAGAGTGCTGCCCCCCTGACATCTCAGATGCTCAGGTAAGAGCCGCCCTCTCCAAAGCAAAAAACACAGCATCAATGGGACCAGACGGTGTCCCAGGCTGTGTCCTACATGAACTCCAAGAAGAGCTAAACCCAAACATAAAACTACTGTTCAATCTCAGCCTTAACACAGGATATGTACCCAAAGAATGGCGTACAGCAACAGTGGTCCCTCTCCACAAAGGTGGTGCCTCAACAGATCCTGGAAACTATCACCCCATAAGCCTGACTAGCTTGGTCTGCAAAGCTATGGAAAGGATCATCATGGACCTCATAAATAGAGATATTGGGGACCTACAGACACTGGATCCTGCCCAGTTCGGCTTTGTTAAGGGCAGATCCTGCCTCTTAAACCTGGTTGATTTCTTTGAAACAGTCACCAAGGCCATTGATGAGGGGAAGGTGGTCCACACAGCCTACCTGGACCTCGCAAAAGCCTTTGATACAATACCCCACTCGGGCATTATAGATAAGCTCACCAGCTTAAATATAAACCCCTATGTCACTAGATGGGTTGCAAACTGGCTCAAGGACAGAACCCACATGGTTAGAATTGCTGGAGCCATGTCAGACTCCAGACCAGTTACAAGTGGCATCCCACAAGGCTCAGTCCTGGGACCTCTCTTGTTCAGTATATATTTCTTGGAGGTACAGGCCACCACGGAAGGACTGTGGCTGACCACGTTCGCAGATGACTGCAAACTGGGCGCCATAATCGACTCTCCAGCCGACACAAGCATCCTCCAAAAGGGACTCACAGAATCAGACAACTGGTGCCAGAGCCATGGCCTCAAGCTAAACGCCAAAAAGTGTATAGTCATCCCCTTCGGCAAAAACAAAGTGCCCACAAATTACCACATAGGTGGTAATCCATTAAGTACGGAAGAAGTAATTAGGGACCTGGGGATCCAAGTTGATAGCAATCTATCATTTGACAACCACGTGGCCAAAGTGGTTAGAAAAACATTTTATATAGCCCACCTAATCATGAAGGGATTCACATCTAGGTCAGGGGAGGTCATCGTGCCTCTTTACTCATCCCTCATCAGGCCCATAATTGAGTACAATGCCCCTTTTGGGATGTACCTTACCAGACACCTGCAGAAACTGGAAATACCCCGAAAGTACCTCAACAAGAGGATCAAAGGGCTCAAACAGATGCCATATGCTGCCTGGTTAAAGAAACTCCAGCTCTACTCAGTGGCATACCACCTGCTCAGAGGCGATCTGTGCCTGACGTATAAAGCCATGTCCAACCCGGAATTAATGGACATGCTGCACCTCAGAAAATTCAAATCCCATCGAGCTACGTGCTCGAGAGACTTGAACCTCAGCACTGAAATAAATAGGACATGCTGGAGGGACAGATTCATAACCCAGAAGCTCCCTTCACTCTGGAATAAAATCCCAGTCCAGATAAAGCAGAATCCCTCATTGACTCTCTTCAAGAGGAATCTTGATGAGTGGATGGGAGATCGTAGGTTTACCCCGGGTATCACCTCTGTGTCACTGTTAGACAGAGGCACAGTATACTAACCTCGAAAAAGGGCATAGCAAAATTAATTTAAAATGGGTGGCGAAAGCCAAACACACTCTGGCTAGGCTTCTAAATGCCCTAGGGCAGATAGCTTAGTATGAACCTATGAACCTATGAACCTATAACTAATACACACAGTAAAGTACAATTTCCCTTACGTGCACACAGAGATCATAGTCAGTCTGGGGCTGGTTGCTCCCTTGCTCTCCGGGTCCCAAATAAGACTCCCCACTGGCACAGCTATAGGGTCCAGATCTCAGCCTAGCTGGCAAGCTAACCACCAATACCCTCTCTGTCCAACCAGTGCTTCGTATCCCTGCGCAGGTAGCTGACACACACCCACACTTTGAGATAAGTATTTATGCAACTTCACAGACACTCCTGGGAAAGGTTGGCACAGATTCTCTAGCTTTGCCCCTTTACCCAGACTATACGGTAGTAATTCCTGCCACCACCAGTTAATATCATCAGCTACCCAAAAGCCCTTAAAAGGGTGTCCAATTATTACTGTGCAATATTATTATTCAATTGGTAATGTGACTATTCAGTCTAAAGTTTATTAGAGTGGCCTGTTACGATAACCTCTATAAATATGCAATGTACTCTAGAGCCTATCGCTGCACAAACTAGCCACAGGTAAAAGTTTTTAAAATATTTAATAATAAATAATTAAAAACACAAGACAATACTACTACACCACAGAGATATCTAAGAGTTCAGAGATCACACAGAAACTTAAAACAATACAGTAGGACAGGTCTGATGTCAAAGAAAAACACTTAATCTAACATTCTAATATTTAGTTAATCTTAAAAGAAAATACAGTGCTATAATCCTACTTACATACATAAAGAGCATAATAAGCAGTGCTGGGTTTGATTGTCCAAGACAAAATGCTTTCAGTCTCTCACTGAACAATAGTTTTTACAGCACTAACAAACAGCTCTGCTAAGGCCCTCCCAAATTACATAATTTTGACACTCAGGTTTTCCCAGTATTCACATTACATCATCTTGACACTTAGTCTGGAGTTCCCAGGCCACAAACTGCATTATTTAGCAAGCTAACACCTGCTCAGGAAGCTACAACAATAAAAGACATTTCACATGTATACTCAACAATTATTCCTTAAGTTAAGACAATAGAAAGAATGTGTTCAGCCAGATGCTTCGGCACCATTTTTTAGATAATTGTAACTTCAAAGAACATTTGAAATGCTTGGCTTGATCTTCCTTACAGTAGATGGCAATGTTGCAACAATCTTGAAGTTCAAATTTTATAGTGTTTTCTTTCAATTAAAAACACAAGCCTGTATTTTACATTTATTTATACAAATGATAGAATTATGCATCAAATCCTATTTGACTAGGCTGGCAGCCTTTGCCCATCTTTCCTCAGTCTTCACAGATGGGTCCAGCATGTATACTACTGAAAACATTATTGACATTAGGAGTACTTTTATGTGAGAGCTTTGCCTTCAGTGACATTGTGCAAATACATCTCTCACATACCATATCAGTCTGTTTGAGAATTAGCTGGTTGTCAGTAAACATGAGACAATTTCTACAGTCCTTCAGGATGTCCATATCCACCAAGCTAGTAACGGAGATAGGGGGAAAGTTCATATCCATAGCAAAAGACCCTTCATTAGACAGCTGAAGTGAGATTATAAAGCAATGTCAGGAGTATCCGGTTTGCAACTTTGGAGACTATGCTTGTCACTGCAAACTAGCTGTCCTCTGTGGAACTAGGTAGTGATAAAACTTCAGTTGTGCTTTTACAGGAAAAATGTCACTCAAGACATCTGTGTCTATACAGGCCACTGCCAAACATTTGAGAGTAAACTAGAAATTACACCCTGAAAATTTAAGGAAAAAGTATTTAGACAGATGTTCTGAATTTGAAACAAATCAAGCAGCACTTACTGAAAGCAAAGAGTTTGTCAAGAGTGATGCAAATGGAAGAATTGTGTGAATAGCTACTGCCTGGCTACTACTAGTGCTGGTCTCACCACACCTTTACTCTGCTGGGATACAATGCTCCTTTGCTTCTTCTCTCACCAGAAGCAAAATATTAGCACCAATTACAAGATGAGAAGCAGGTCACAGCCTGATTAATGATCCACAGTCTTGTCCCAGATGATGCAACTGTCTATAGGCTTGTTGTAGCCTTTTCCTGGTAGATGCCTTTAATAGCAACCAGAAGCAGAATATAAGCACAAATTTCACACTGTCACCTATGAAGCATTTATTAGGCTTTCCAGTGATCAGCAGTCTCCTGGAAATAATGCTCCTTCTCTCACTATGAGACAACAGAAGCACTAAATCTAAGATGTTTAATGAAATGCAGAATGTGGGCTCTCCAGTAACTGGCAGGCTTGCAATAGCTGTTACAGATTTTAATGATAAGATGGAAAAAGATGGTTAATATCCTAAGCATTGCAATGTGCACTAAGCAGTTAGATATGAAAGGGGGGGGGGGGTAACATAAGCTTTAGCTGTCTAACTGGAGAGCCATTAATTTTAAAAGAGAAAAACAGATTGAAAGGTGGTGGGGACTTTTTATCCTGGTTCTATGAGATACAGTGGAATGACCAATAAATGTAACTAGCTGAAGGGGAGTGGTTTCACAAGATGATATTTTTGTGCTTACTCATAACAGCCAATGAATGGGGAGTAGGAAGGAGATTCAAATTAACGTAAGGGGCAGGCAACTAGAAAGAGAGTTGCGTTTCAGAACACAACAGCACCAGGGTGTGAGGGTGGATAAATGTTCTGTGTGACTCACAATAGATACAGCTGTAGTCTCTTTCCTAGTTTTATTATTTAATTAAAATCAGAATACAAGTAAAACACAGTGTAAGGAAAACTAATCACAACAGAGAAAATAGAAGAAAGCAATAAAGTAATTCAAAATAAAAGAAAGCAAAAGTAAACTAACTTTTTCCTCAAGTTGTAGCAGAGTCTAGGTGAGCTTTTCCAGTAAATCTCTGAAATGTTTTATTCTGTCCCTTAAATAGAAGGTTTAGTTCTCAGCTCCTCCATCAATTCACATATAATTAACCTTAATTGACCTGTTCTATCTGCTTTGTGACTCCTTAATTGACTTGTTCTGTCTTCTGTGTGACTCCCTATTTACCTGTTCTAATTTCTGTGACTCACAGGAGACACAGCTGTGGTCTCTTTCCTAGTTTTGACATGCAATTAAAAGCAGAATACAAGTAAATCACATTGTAAATAAAAGAAATCACAACATACTAAATAAAATAAGGCAATAAATTAATATGAAATACAAGAAAGCAAAAGCAAACTAACCTTTTCCTCACGGCAAGTTGTAGCAGAGTCTGGGTAAACTTTTCCATGTATGTAATAGAGAGAGACAACCAGTAATTGCTTGGGCACCCATGGCCCAACTTACATATACCCCTTAAAATAATGTCTAGGGCACCAAAACACATTGCCTATATTTGGGATGCATAGCTATTCTTATGAAAACCTCTGTGGTTGTTAGTCTTGCATACACCTATGAACCTATGTACTACATCAGCACACCAAATACCACCACCATCAATAACTCATGCAATCAAACACATTCTCACATTGACACAGACAAATGACCACATCAGTTATTCCCTTATTGTATTCACAAACTAAATCACCAAAAACACACCCTAAATACCCTTCCCACCCTCTTACCTATGACCAACAAGAGCCATCAATACATAAGCAAAAATAAAGAAACCCTTCCAACTTATAGTAACATACAGCACCTGTCACACAGTAAACACCATTAAACAGCAAATTCAGTCCCTACAATGCAGACACTACACATCCTAAAATCTCATCACATACACACATGCAATAAATATCACACTATTTTTAAGCCATTCAAAAGACATGCTTACCAAATAATAGAGTAACAAACACTGAACCATGGAAAGCCACCTATACCTGCTCTTACTGAAATCTAGAAATAATAAAATGTTTTTGCAGGGAAGGGGGCAAATCTCTTTGCACCTGACACATGGAGTGGTTTACCCCACAATTCTTCTGACAACTCTTAGACATACCACAGTGACACAGAGCGATAAACCCTGAACTGCATGGGCACCAAAGCCTTAGCCATTAACTGCCGCTTTGAATTGAATAAGCTTGTGTTGAATTAAACTCATCAAATCAGTGGTCGAAGAGCTTCAGCTCCACAAAACACATTCCGCCCCATCTCCACTGGTACTGTGCTCTCTGTTTCATATTTCCATAAACCTCCCTGCATGTACCTTTGTCTGTTTATTGGTTTGATTTGTGGCTTATTCTAGTGTCCAATAGTTAATATTGGTGTGTAATTTAGGTATATACCTAACAAGGACACGTTCCAATGGTGCCATCCATTTAGTAAATATCTGACACAATTTATGTGTCATGTGATGATGGTGACACCTGCACCACACATGAGTGGTGACTGGATGGCGTGATATCTCTTTCTGTATGTGTGAATTACCCCCGTGGCCCAGGCGAAGTTTCCAATGTGACACAAGTTCAGTAAACTGCACATGACACTATGTTCACACTTGCTGCGCTGCAGAACACATGCATAATAGTGTAGTCCAATAAAGTATCATGCAGATGAGCAATTCAATATGCATTATGGTTGGAGATCCCTAGTAAATATTTACTGTATCCTCAGTACATCCAAAATATTAATTTTAGCTAGTATTTAGAATACTGCGGAAGTATTTGTGTCAAATGAGATGACCCAAACACACCATTCTCAAGGAGAGAAAGAGCCATATTAGATATGTTATAAATATGTTATATAAGGAGGGATAATGCCCTGGCTTTGACTCAGGTGGTCCATGTTCATTTAGCGGAGGCAATGGAGAAAGGTGCTAGGGAGAGATTGTGAAATAACAAGACAGAACCTACCCAGCTTAGAAGGATAGAGAAATATATTTCCTGAGTCTGAGCTCCCTGAAGAATCTATGGTGGATAGTGGAGGTCACTGCAGGAATTTTGCCTTTAAGGAAGACAGAATTATTGAGGGGACACTTCTTGCAGAAGTGGGAGAAATGCCTCTTGTTTTTCATGCACACCAACTCCTGCAATTGATGCAGCTGTGAGCAGGAGTCAAGGTAAGGTCATAAATCTAAAAATAAATAAATAAAATAAAAGATTCCACAGATGATGATAACATCACCCCAAGGATGAAGGGTGACAGGGGCAATAAATATAATGAACGTGCTGTTGGGTCAAGTACAAGGAAGTTCTATGCTTACCTGATGATCTTGAGCAAAAGTATTAAAAGTGTGCTAGATGTGGCCCACTGATGGAGCCCCTGACATGTTAGGACAATAAAGGCCTGTATTGTACAGATTTTATGTCATTGTCACTACCTTTATTGCTGTGCCACTCACACTGGCACTACCTTACTGTCCATCTTGTTCATGAACCCTGCTCTGTGGTTTTATTTTTATTTGGATGACTAAGGATAAGTGCCAAAGACAGAACCATAGCAAATACCTCTCAGAAGGATGTCTGCAATCCTGTGTTCTGTCAAAGATTTAGTGAGTAAGTAGCTGCACCAGTGGGGCAGATGGACAAAACCTTGACTAAAGCCCAGTCAACTCGGGTTCGAGTAGCAGCTTGGATGACTCATGGAGCAGCAGGTGAGATTAGTGTGCCCATTCTGGGGGGGTGGGGTCACTTGCATGGGCAAGTGGTTGAAGATTTTGAAGCAGGCTGAGAAGCCCTCTCTGATGTGCTACAGCCAATGTGTGGGGCAGCATGCTGCTATTAGCTCCCTTGGAGGTGGGGAGTAAATCAGTGCAGTCCATCCATTGTACATGCTCATGGAGGTTGTCAGAGCACATGCCTAGGTGTGAGGTGTAATTTCTAGCTTAAAGTAACCCTCCTGGCTGAAGGGTAGATACTGTGCTCCACAGGATGCCTTTACAATCCTTGCTTCATCTGGCATCAATAGTCAGCATTAGTCTAGAGGTAACCTGGGATGGCTGATAGACAAATGGCACTGGGATAGCTGTCCAGATGAAAGTATGGAAAAAAAGGATTTAATGACAGATGTTTACTCTAACTCTGTAATATACATGCTACATTTGGTATTTAATTACAATTTACAAACATACATGCACTCATTTCCATCAGCTATTGATTTAAATTTCATTTAGTTTAAATAAGAGTTGTAAGGAAAAGATAGCAGCAATGCATATATTTTTTTACTAACTTAAGTCAGTCAGAGCTTCTCTTTAAAGCCTGAATTAAATTAAACAAAATAAATTAATTCTTAACCATTTACTATTATTTTTCCTGATATTCTTTTCAGGAGCAAAGGAAAGGTTTTGTTCTTAAAGTCCACCTCAGTCTTTCCTCCAGTGAAATGTAAAAGTAGCCAGGAAATGAAAATGAAACAAAAACGTTGACAAAAATGACAGGCAGATTTTTTTTTCACTACAGAATTACATTGTTTTTGTCAATGAAGGAGTATTGAGTGTTTACATTTCAACTGTCCAAAGCATGAAGCACAAGGCAGGAGTAACGTAAATATGCTGATATTTGGGGCGGCCTGCCTTTGATGCATTCAGCTGATGGAAGACCTTATTCTCCTGCACTGTTATCTCAAAGAATTCGTCAGAATAAACTAACAAGTCAATTGTACAACAACTAACTAACTAAATAAATAAATAATATTCAATACTGTGACTTAGCCCTTTAAAAAAACTAATACATTGTACCAAATTCAAATCATGATTATGGATTGTGAAATTATTGATGCTCTGGAAATTAAGGAGAGCTGCAAATGCTGCAGTGCGTAAAGCAGAAGCGGCTTTGTGGTGTACTGCTGTCCGTGACCTGACTATCAAGCAGGAACAACTGGGTTTTTATTACCAGCTCCACATGATTCAGTACAGCTAAAGGATGTGTTTAACTCTCCTGAGCAGGATAACGTTAGCATGACAGCTGTTCACAGGTTGCAAATGTGTTATCGGGGATAATTTATCATTATTTATTTTTTTATTTTTATTTTTATTTTCTCTGGGTATTTATTTGACTACATGTAAATGAAATTTACTGAAAACATTTCCTTAGTGCTTATACTTGGAAACAAAGGAATTTCTGTGCTGTTGTCTATACCATATTCTAACTTGTGATTTATAAGCCTGTACTCAGAATTCAGAATTATAACGACATGTATTTAGTAGTAACCTATAATGAAATTTACAAATAATGTCTTAGATATACATTTAAATTTTTTTTGCTGTTACTTTACTAGCTGCAAAATTATAATCTTATGCATGTAACAAAGAGCTATGTCGAGGATGTACTGTCACAAATGTTTCTAAATTACTACTGTCATATCCGAGAATTGCTTTACTGGTAATTAAACATGTGGCAAGTGGCTCCTGTTATGCATCATCTGGCAGCCCTTGCAAAGAATAATTATCATGCTAACCCTTTCTTTATCTGCTACATTTCTAACAGTATAAACATGCCATTCTGAAAGCAAACACGACAATCTCACACCATCTTGTTTTCAAAGTTAATGCAGATTTGCAGGGTGAATGATTATTAAGATAATTAGACAAGTCCCCATTCCTGAAAAAAACTGTCATGCCTATGCCATTTATAGAATAGCACAACTATAGGAGCCTATCTACCAGCAGTCTTAATATCTATTAAGTCTGCTTTGTCATACTGTTCTATCTGAAACATGGTCCTCCTGTTTTGTTTGAATATTTGTCAGTGTGGGTTAATATGGTCATCAGTCCAAGCAGTTTTGCCAGGGATGGTCTGCACCTGTTTTGTTTAAGATTTTGAACATTGATTAAAACCTTGTCCATCCCCATACTACCTTGTTTAGGCACTGCCAACCTGACAAACCTACTGACATAGCTAAAACAGCCGAGGAAAATCTGAATATGTTACTGCTGAATGCTAGGAGTCTAAACAAGAAATCCTACTCCATACAAGCTGTCCTCACCCTGGGGAATGATGTTACTGAGACAGAAGGGACACATCTGACACAGATATCCTTCAGAAGGGTCTCACAGAAACGGATAACTGGTGCCAGAGCCATGGCCTAAAGTTAAATGCCAAAAAATGCATAGTCATACCCTTCGGGAAAAACAAGGTTACCCCTAGCTACCAAATAGGTGGCAATCCACTGAGCACAGAAGAAGTTATCAGGGACTTGGGGACCCAGGTTGATTGTAGTCTGTCATTCGACACCCATGTAGCTAAAGTAGTTAGGAAGACCTTCTACATTGCCCACCTTATCATGAAGGGATTCTCATCTAGATCAAGGGAGGTCATGGTCTCCCTTTACTCATCACTCATCAGACCAATGATTGAGTACAATGCCCAATTGAATGTATCTGACCCGACACTTGCAGCAGCTGGAGAGACCACAAAAGTTCCTCACCAAAAGGATAAAGGGTCTCAAAAATCTGTCCTATGCTGCCCGACTGAAAGAACTCCAGCTCTATTCAGTCGCCCGCTTGCTCAGAGGTGACCTTTGCCTAACATACAAGGCCATGTCAAACCCAGATTTGATGAATATGCTTCACCTCAAAAATCTAGAGCCACCAGAGCCACAAGGGGGAGACTTAAACCTCGACACGGCTATTAATAGGACGTGCTGGAGGGATAGATTCATCACCCAAAGACTCCCTATGCTGTGGAACAAAATCCCGGTATATGTGAGGCAGAGCACCTCGCTGGCCTTGTTCAAGAGAAATCTTGACCAATGGATGGGAGATCGCAAATATACCCCAGGGATTACCTCAGTGTCACTGCTCGACAGAGGCACAGCAAAATAATGGGTATAGTTCCCCATACTTAAGGGGTGGCGTAAGCCACAAAACGATGGGCTAGGCTTGTAAATGCCCTCGGGCAGATAGCCTAGTATGAACCTATGAACCTATGAACCTATAATTTAAAGTCATGAAGAGCCCCCGGGCAGAACAGATCTACAATGTCTTCCACACTTTTAGAGCAGCTGCTGCACATGAAGGGACAAATGATGAAGCTGTCACTATAATTACATTAAAAACAAACACACCTCAAGGCTTGTCCATCAGTATGATGTATATTAGACAAAGTACCATGCCATATTCTTGTAAGCTTTAGATTCCCCTCTATGATCCAGATAACCATAATACTTACTTAAATGTTCTGGAGACAATCCCCATTCAACATAACACCATACTCATGGGTGACCTTAACTACCCCAATATAAACTGAGAATAATATAAAACCCCAAACATGCAGGCCCAGAGATTCATGAACTTTGTAAATAGGTTCAGAGGTTCATAGGTAGGTACTAAGCTATTGGCCCTAGGGCCTATACAAGCCTAGCCAAATGGTACCCTGGCTTTTGCCACCCAAGAAAATTATTTTCCTGTGCCCCTATCAAGCAGAGCCACAGAAGTGATCCCTGAGGTGAATTTCCTATCTCCCATCCAATCATCAAGATTTTTCTTGAAGAGTGCTAATGAGGAGCTTTGTTTGATATAGATAGGTAGTTTGTTCCAGAGTATGGGATGTCTCTGAGACAGGAATCTATCCCTCCAGCATGTTCTGTTTATTGTGGTGACAAGGTTTAGGTATCTACAGCGTGTAGCTCAAAGGGATTGGGATTTCTTTAAGTGGAGTATGTCCAACAGCTCTGGATTTGACATAGCTTTGTATGTTAGGCAGAGATCAGCTCTGAGTAAGCGAAATGTGACAGAGTAAAGCTGGAGTTTTTTGAGACGGTCTGTGTAGGGCATCTGTTTGAGGCAGGTAATCCTCTTTGTGAGGTATTTCTCCAGCCTTTCCAGTTATTGTAGATGTCTTGTGAGGTACATACCAAAAGGAGCATTGTACTCTATAATGGGTCTAATGAGTGATGAGTAGAGGGGAACAATGACTTCTTTTTTCCTGGATGAGAAACCTTTTCTGATGATGTGTGCCACGTAGAAGGATTTTCTGACTACTGTGGCGATGTGATTATCAAAGGAGAGACTACTGTCCACCTGTGTCCCAAAATCTCTTATCACACTTTCGGTGTTAAGTAGACTACCGCCCATGTGGTAGTTCATGGGTACAAAGTTTTTACCAAAAGGGATGACAATGCACTTTTTGGCATTGAGCTTGAGGCCATGGCTTTGACAACAGGCATCTGCCTCAATGAGGCCCTTTTGTAGGATGTCCACATCGTTAGGAGTTTTGATTATGGCTCCTAGTTTGCAGTCATCTGCAAACTTTGTTAGCCAAAGACCTTCTGTGCTAGCCTGTACTTCTGAGAAGTAGATACCAAACAGGAGAAGACCTAGGACTGAACCCTGTAGTACTCCACTTGTCACTGGTTTGAAGTTGGATTTAGAGTCTGCTACTTTCACAGTGTGGGTTCTGTCAGTGAGCAAGTTGGCAACCCATCTTGTGACATAGGGATTTATACCTAGTTTAGTGAGTTTATCTATAATTCCAGAGTGGGGGATGGTGTAGAAAGCCTTGGCAAGATCTAGATAGGCTGTGTGGACCACCTTACCCTCATTTACGGCTTTGGTAACCACTTCAAAGATGTCTATCAGGTTTAGGAGACATGATCTGCCTTTTACAAACTCGAACTGGGTAGGGTCCGGAGTTTGGAGATTACCAATGTCATTGTTTATAAGTTTCATGATGACACATTCCATAGCCTTGCAGACCAGGCTCATAAGGCTAATGGGGCAGTAGTTCCCAGGGTACGTGGTGGCTCCCCCTTTGTGGAGTGGGATAACCATTGCTGTGCGCCATTCAGTGGGCACAAAGCCTGAGGTGAGGCTATGATTGAACATGGTACATAGGTGGGGTGCCAGTTCATTCTGTAGTTCATGTAGAACGTAGCCTGGGATGTTGTCAGGTCCCATGGATGCTGTGTTCTTGGCTTTGGAGAGTGTGTTTTTTACCTGTGCAGCCATGATTACAGGAACTATGCATTCTTCCGGTATAGAGATGGACCTTTTAGGGGGTGAGAGAGAGTTAACACTGAACCTATCTGCCAGGATGTTGGCAATATCCGTTGGTTCTCTATATTTAGTGCCATTGTGCTGTAACTCAGAGCAGATCTGAGTGCTGCCATTGAGATTCTTGACATAGCTATAGAATGCTTTGTGGCTGTCTTTAGAATCAGTGGTGATTTTGTTTTCATAACTAGCTTTGGAGGATTTTATGAGGGATCTCAGCTTCTTACTGAGGCTGACCATGGAGTTCCTTCAATCATGGGATGTTACTTTTTTTTGCAACAGTTTCTTTCTTCTGTTGTAGAGTTTGTTTATGGCAGGGGACCACCAGATTGGATTCCTTTTTTTGGAGGATAGCATCTTGTTTCTGTTAGGAATTGCATGATCCATGCACTCGTGTAAGTGCTTATAAAATGCATTTGTATAGGATTCAGCAGTTGTACCTCTATTGTCCATCAGCATGTGTGTCGTGAAGTTTGCCACTTCTGTCTTAAGAAGTGTGAAGTTGGCTTTGGAGAAATTTTTTACAGTGATTTCCTAATGGGGGTAGGGGGGGTGGGATGTGGATGTTTAGGGTGATTAGCTTGTGGTCAGATCTGACCAACGAGGAATTGACCTCTGGTGTTGAACACCAGTTGCCCATGTTGGTAATGACCAGGTATAGGATATTGCTGCCTCTGGTGGGGGTGTGGATAAGTTCATCCAAGGTGTTGGAATTTATGAATTCTAGAAAACGTTGAGCACAAAAGTTGGTACATGAGTAGTTTTTCCCAGTTAATGGTGGGGTAGTTGAAATCATCCATTATTAGGGTGTTAGGTTGTACCCTAATATTTTCCAGTGTATCAAGAAATGAGGAGTAGGAATCCTGGGGCATGGTGGGGGATCTGTAGCAAGCTACAATTTGGATTCCGGTCTTGCCCAGAGTTAGTTGCACTTGGATAATCTTGGATGCATTATGCTGAGCAACTAGCCTGGAGGTGTGGATAGCCTTAATGAATATGGACACGCCTCCGCCTTTAGTGTTTTGGTCCAGGTTAGTTGGCAGAAAGGTGTGGTATGAAGTATAGCCTCGTAGTGCAGGGATGCTCTGTGGAGCCTTGAACCAGGTCTCTGTCACTGCACAGATGTCTGTGTTCTCCATTTTAAGGAGCGCCTCGAGTGAGTGCATTTTGAGGTTTAGACTTCGAGCATTAAGTAGCATTATCCTCAGATTTTGCTTGCTTGTACCTGTTATGCTGGTGAATTTGTCATTTGAACCTTGTCTAAAAAAGGCACTATATGGGTGGCAAGAGCCTTAGCCAGTATCCGGAATCTCAAGGGCGACAGGTGCAGGCCGTCTCTAGCAAAGCATCATGGTGTGTCGATCATGTCATCCCAGGCAGATAGATACTGAATCCCCTTAGAATGACACCAGAAGCTTAGCCAATTGTTGAAGTCAGTCATTTTGTCCTTGTACTGTGGTATCATTCTGGGTGATGGCAGGATGCTACTCAGGGCTAGGGTCATACCTGCCTGGGCTACAAGATCAGAGAGGTCCTCCATATCTCTTTTCATGTAGTCCAGGGAGGTACGTCTTAGGTCATTCACACCAACATGGACAATGACAGAGTTATATTTGTACTTGTTGTGGAGTGACCTGAGTGCGTGCATTATGTGGTGGATCCTTGCACCTGACAGGCAGCTGACAGTAACTTTCTCCTTGTTTAGCCTGGTGAGTGGAACATCAGTGTGCCTGACTATAGAGTCACCTATGACTAGAGTGTTGGGTACGTTATTATGCCTTATCGGCTGTGTTTGAGTGGCACACTGAGTTTGTGGGCTATGTGTCATTTGGGTTGTGTTGGGGGGTGGAGTTTGCTTGTGTTTCTACTTTTGAGGTTCTTGTTGCTTGGGTAGATTTTTAATGAGATCCTCCACGAACGTAGGTGTGTGTTTTGTGTTTCTATGTGTATGTTTTGGTGGTGTAGGTTTTGAGGGACTGTGCGATGAGTGTGGTGTGGTGCAAGTGTTTACCTTCTCCTCTTGACTGTCTAGTCCAATCTTGGGTGAAGAGAGCTTTGCTTCCAGTTTGGCTATATAAGTGCATCTCTCACAGGTTGTAGTGTTGGTAGGTATGTGGAGAGGGTTGTCTGTGTACATGAGGCAATTGCTGCATTGCCCCAAGATGCCCAGATTCATCAGGCAGACAGGAGAAAACACCGGGAGCTGACCCTTAGACATGCCTGGATAGGTGCTTATTTATTAAGTACTAAAAGCTGTTTTCCTCTAGACAAGTGAGGAAAGTTGAGTGGTGTAGTAATTTGTAGCTTATTTAGTGCTTACAATGAGTTCTGAGCAACAGATTGCCAGTTAGTCTGTATACCCACCATGGGAGCAAATATCCTTGATCTGGTCCTCACAAAGATATCAGAATGTTGCACCCTCCCTTGGGTAACGCCCTTGCTGGTCATGTTAGATGATAAAGCTGTTTCCTTTGAAGTAAAGGTAAAACTAGGGACACCAGCTAATCCTGAAACTTTTAGGAATTAATCAAGGGCAAAATTCCAACACTAAATGATACCCTGGCAAAATGTCAAGCCTTTCTAAACTCTGAGAACATTCTTGCATATGTGGAATCATCCACAGAAACCTTGTATAATCATATTAACAGTTGCATAGAGACAGCTGTACCTACCAGAATTAAGAGCAGGATCAACTCAAAAAACAAGTCACCCTGGTGGAATCCCAACATCAATAGACTGAACAACAAAAAGAAGAAATTCATGACAAAAATTAGAAGGAGTAATGCCCAAAAAGGTAAAAAAAAAAAAATCCCCCATCAACCTAAACAAGCAACCCAGGGAGCTAATCAAGTCTACCATGGCCAAATCTGAAGCAAAATTAGACTTCCAGGTTAAGGACAAACACAAAGCTTTCTTTAGCCAAATCTGTAACCTCAAAGGCAATATGCAGCAATATACTGAATTAATTGCAAATGGTGCCACCTAAATTGAGCCAGAAGACATATCAAACTTCCTGGGCAACAAAAGTATTTCCAGTGTTACAGCCTTTCCTCAAAAGATGCTCCTCAGGAAATAACTACATCCATAACTTCCCCAGCTATCACTAGGGAGCAGGTACTCAAATGGCTCTCCAAGGCCAAGAACACTGCATCAATGGGTCATGATAATATTGCATGATGGCTCCTTTATAGTATGAAACATGGACTATCAGGCCCACTAGAATCACTACTTAATGTCAGCCTCCAAACAGGCTTCATGGCAAAACAAAAGGAGAACTAAAAGTTATCCTGCTGCACAAGGGCAGGCATTCTGCTGCCATGGGGAATTATCGACCCATAAGACTGACTAGCCCGATATATAAAGTTATAGAGAGAATGATCATGAATATCCTAAAGTATGATATAGATAACATACAAACATTGGGCCCAAATAAGTTCAGTCAATGACAGTTATTTCCTACTCAGCCTGATGGACTTCAAGACATTACCAAATCAATGGATGAGTGCAAAATATTGCATATTCCCTACCTTGACCTGGCCAAGGCAATTCAAACAATATCCCATGTGGGAATTTTAGAAAAGCTCACAAAAATAGATATAAACTTGTACATCACCTGCTGGATAGCCAGCTGACTTACAGATAGGAACCGATAAGTTAGAATAGACTAACACCCAAGAAAAAAATATTTCCATAAATATGAACAAGTACCTTCTCATTGCTTACACTTCTTTATTCTTCCATCTTCAATCACTTTCTTGAATCAATCCATTTCTCCCCAACTCTCTAAATATACCATAACCCTATTTTTCCCTCACTTCATATTGCAATTCTTATTTGCATTATACTAACTTATCTTTAATTTCTCTATAAAGTAGCTAAAATATCTCTAAATATTAAATTATTGTCATATAAGCTGTAACTATTATGTCTAACTTGGTATAATTATTTAAACTGTAGATACTTTTTTATTATTTTTGATGACTACAAAATTATTGTTGTTAAAAGTGTCTTTGTATTACTTTAAAGCTTTTCTCCCTAGGCTTCTGCTGGAAATGGACACCTACCCAGTCAGACTTTCCCAGTAATCAAAAGTCAATGCATACATACATATATACATAAATAATAGGGGGGTCTACCTCCACAAAAAGGCTTATTACTAGTGGGGTTCTTCACTGGTCAGTGCTGGAGATGCTCCTTTTTGGCATCTAATTCTCTAAGGTCAAGGTTAATGTCAAGAGCTTCTGGCTGACAAAGTTTAAAGAGGATTGGAAATTGGATGCAGTCATTTAATTCCCTCCCAATACAATACATGGTGTGGAAAACATGTCCTATGTAAATCACCTATTTGGTCTCCTACGTGCTGTTTAAAAGTGACCTATGCCTAGCCTACACAGCCTTTACTGATTCAGCTTTAATGGGCCTGTTGCATATCCATAAAATAAGAAGCATCAGGAACACCTGATCCATGGACCAAAACTTTGTCTGAAACATAAATAAGGTATGCTAAAGGGACAGATATGTTTCTCAGAGGCTCCCCACCCATGTGGAGCAGAGTTCAGCTTTGCACTTATTTAAGTAAAACATGGATCAGTGGACAGGAACCATAAATACATCCCTGGTTTGTCACCCATGTCTGCATCAGAGAAAGGAAGCTTGTAAATGCTTGACCATCATGCTCAAGTATATATACCACCACAAAACCCTTGGGAAACATTATCTTGCAAATTTTATTGGGAATCATGGCTAGGCTTAAAAAAACCCTTGGGTCAATAGATTTGTATTTTACTATGATACTATGATATTATGATACTATGATACCGTGATACTACGATGACAAAATCTGCATTTCCTCAGAATAGTTTATTCATTTAATGCAAATAAATGTGCTAGAACTTAGTATTTTAAGGTGTATTTATCATAGTTTATAAGTGGTTATTTCACTGACTGGATTATTTTTTTGTGAGGATACCTGGTTGTCTGAATTGCTTTTACTCAATATTGTCACTATAGATTCTTTTGAGGGGCATAGGGGGGTTTCATTTGTGAGGCAGAGAAGCATATTCTGGAACTTGGTGTACTATTCACTATTCTAGGAATCCTGGATATGCCAATTCAGGGTGGGGATATAGTTAAGATGATAAGCTATAATATTGAGAATATTGGGATAATGTAAACAGGGAAAAACAAAGAAAACAAATAATCAAACCACAAATAAATAGATAGATGCGATGCAGCAATCATATGAAAAAGGATCATAAGGACTGTGAGAATACAGAGGTGCCTGCAATCTGAAGATGATGATGTGGTATAATCTATTCAGCGATTATCTATCTGCCTACCTATCTATCAATGTATCTATAGCTCTTCCTGTCTATCTATCTATCTATCTATCTATCTATCTATCTATCTATCTATCCAACTATCTATATCTATCTAGCTGTCTGTAACTGTATAACTATTATCTATCTACCTATCAATAGCTATATCAGTCTGTGTAATGAGCTATCTGTCCAGTTATCTATCTATCATAGATTCATAGATTCATAGAGTAGTACTAAGCTAGCTGCCCTTGCGAGCCATTTTAAGCCTAGACAATTATCCCTTGTGAGATTCAAACCCTGCATCTTGTGTTTGTAAGGCAAGCACCTTAACCATTAGGCCACCCTCCCAACTGTCTAACTATCTATCTATCTATCTATCTATCTATCTATCTATCTATCTATCTATCTATTTGTTTATTTATTTTTTCAGTTTTTTTCACCTGGTTTTTCCTCTGAGATAATTCCCATTTCTGAAATGGAAATTAAATAAGTGGCAATGTCTGAAAAAAAGAAAAGACATGCAGAGGAAGAGAAGTTAGCCATTCACCTAACAGCAAAACTCCTATACATATTTCATGCCTGGGAAGAAAAGCTCCAGACATAGCAAAAATATAGCAAAAATACAGTTAAAAAAATACAATTTAAAATGTAATACATACAACAGAATACGTTTTGCATCATTATCAACAACAGCATACTAACAATAAAGTATTTTTTATTCTGGAAGTTGTCATTGAAGTACAACTCATCTGACTAAAGTTTGCAATATATACATCTGACAGACAGAATGTCACTGTGCATAGGAGTTAGAATTTTCGACTCAAAGAAGCTCAAGAATCATAGTTCCAGGGGGGGTGACTAGCATGGGCACTGTGTAGCAGCAGAATTCAACAGCTCCACTGAAGATAATTTTCTACACTGGAATTTTGTCCTTTAAACAAGAAAACTTGGATTTTTTATACAGTATGTTAGATCTCAACTTCCTTTACAAGAAAATTAAAAAAAATGAAAGTGGACATATTTTCCAGTCAAAAATCTACTTGGAAAAATCACAATTCATCTTAAAAAATTCTATCATGAATCACTCTAAGACAGGCAGTCAGGATTCCAGTATGAAAAGAGACTTAAAAACTCTAAAATCCAACATTCAGAACTTAACTACAAAAATTGACAAAATTGACTCAAAAATAGACAGCTTTAAAGAAAAAGCCACTAAACAAATGGAACTACTACATGATGATCTGAGGCTACAGAAAATACAAATATCTAATATAGAGGAATCCTTAAATTACATGGATGGCAGAATTCTGGAGTATGAAAACAATACTGAATTTCTACTTAAACAAAATACTATGTTACCAAGCAAGTTGGATGATCTTGAAAATAGATCCCGTTGAAACAATCTAAAGATTTCTGGACTTCCTGAAAATATTGAGGGCAATAACATGGCTAGTTTTCTTAACACCTGGATACCTAAAATACTCGACTTACCAAAAGCTTTGTCTTTTGGAATAGAAAGAGCACATAGAGCACTAACTGCAGTAAACAGCACTAACAGAAAGCAACCTAGATCAGTAATTGTAAAATTCTTGTCTTCATCGGATAAAGAGTTAGTATTAAAGACAGCTTGGTCTTAGTCTCCACTAAAATACAATGATTCAATAATTCGTTTTGACAATGATTACTCTACACAGGTCATTACCAAGAGAAAAGTATTTTTACCATTGATTAAAGAACTAAAGAAAATACAAATAAAGACTCACCTTTTGTTTCCTGCAAGATTGAAAATCTTCCTTCCAGAGGGTCCCAAGATGTTTGATGATCTGGATTCTGCACTATCCTTTGTTAAAAATCATAAAATATTGGAAAAATTAGAAGAAATGGAATGGGCTAATTCATTTTTTAAAAGATTGGCATCTAATTCTACATGGAAAACTAATGAAAAACAAAAGAGACTGAAAAGTAAATGAACATAAAATATTCTTTTCTAATACAATGTCTTGTTGTTTTGGACTTTAAACTGTTAGCAAATCTCTACAGTTATGATCTATTAACAAGGTAAGCTCATCTTTCCATTTGTTATGTTAGGCATATATAAGGTTTACATCTATATCAAAATTTTAATATCAATCATTATATTACTGCATATAACTTCTCTTTCTCACAGATAAACTTTATTACTCATCTGCTATTAGCAATCACTACTACCCCTATAGAATAAATCATAATAGTATGGTACCTTCCCAAAATATAGTAATAATTTAACTATTATAGGTCCTTAATATATGAATTAACTTGATATAGCCAGAGTACAGTAAAATATTCATATAACAGCTTTTATAAGACACCTCTAATACATTAATAACATCAAGACAAAACATGTTATGTCTAATTAAGTAATCCCCTATGTATAGTGTCATTTGCAGATATAAATCTAAAATAGAACATATGTTATGGCTTTTAATAGACAAACGCTTATTTGGGAAGTGCTATCTGTATGTGTTTTTTTTTTTTGGGGGGGGTCTAAGGATTTAAAAAGAAATGTAATTGCTATGGTTCTGATGTGTGTAGATAATTTTTAACATTATTTAAATGTTTTGGTTATCTTATTTTATAGTAAAGGTCATACATGCTTTATACACTGTAATCTGCTTGATTCAGACCCACGAGGCTCATAACTATTATTTTTCCGGTAAAGAGAAGAGTAAAGAAAGAAAAAAGGCTCATTAACATTTTACAACTGATTTTCCCAGCGGGTTACATATAAGAGACTATTTCACTCAATAATTACCTCACGACGATCATCCACGAGCTTCAGCCATTTCCAGACCCTGTTACCAGCTAAGAAATCTTCTCCTTATCATTTTCTCACATTCTCGGATGTGCGAAGCACCCAGATGATGTCAGCGCTAATGGACAAGCGCATACAGGATGCAGAAAGCTCGGCAGAGGTCGAGAAGTGTGTTTCTTATGAGTGTACACTTCATTCTATATTTAGCATCCACTAATGTAAATATTTTCTGTGTTTTAAGATCATTTGTTTCTTATGTGCACCAATACTTAGAGGTTTTTGCCTGCATTCACTCATTGATCCATTCATCTGTTAAGCTTCTGTGTTCATGGTAAATGCAGTTACGTAAGTGTCAATTGTATTTCTAAATGTAGGAATTCCTTCTGTAATGTATGTTGGTCACCTGATTTCTATTTTACAGGTATATTTCAGATATACTAGACTTTTCTAAACATAAAAATTACCATTAATTAATGAGAGCTGACCTCTTGATGCTCATGTTATGGTATACAAGGGCAGGCGAACATAAGGTGGTTTCTGGGACTGACTGTTGTGTAACTTAAGAACCTGAGTATGTGTGGGCAGTAACATACTTATTAGTACATTTTTCTAAGATTTGTAAGAGAAGTTTTTCCACTTCTCTCAAAGGATGAAATGTGAATCTGTTGTCTGTATTCTTTATTGGATTACTATGGTGAGAACACTGGGACAGGGTAAATTTGGATTGCTTAGTGCTATAGTTTCACTTGTCTATTATTTTTAGTAGAATATTATATTTTCTATATAATATAGTATGTGTTGCTTTGGGAGGAATTTTGAGAGATTCATTTGAATGTTTTAGACAAATAGTAATATAAGAATGTAGAGGTGTATTTTGTTTTATTGTCTAAATTATGCTTGCTTTTCTGTTCATTTTCCATTCCAAGTAACTGACACAAGTCAAAAGCTCATATAAAAATGTATCTATTCAGAGGCTGAGTTAAGCTTGGGAAATCACATTTCTCCTCAAACAGTGGGATCTCCCACATCACTGACAGACATTCATAAAGAGATATAGGCATTAGATCTTAATGCCTAAGATAGCAGTTAACATTCTTTCTCTTTGTTTAAATATGCATCACCATTAAAAATAAAATGGGGAGAAAAAAGCAGCGATTTACGAACTGTAGTGCTGATTACATTCGAGTAATGATAAAGGGAATTTTTCAGCACTGCTGCAGCTGTTTCCTGACATTTCTGCAAGAAGAGCAGGACCCAAACAATACATAGTATTACTATTTTACCAACAGTACTGACAATGAGAGATAGCCGATCCCTCATCTAATACATGAACAGGCAGAATGCACATACCATAAAGTGAGCTGAGCACTCCTACCGTACATGTAACTTTCTCACTGTGTGCTTATAAAATGCTAGACACAGTAGAGGCTGCGTTGTATGTTATCAGCAAGGACCAATCCAGAAAACAGACTCAACTTATTTACTCTTTGTGAACCAGATTAGTGGCAACCTTTTGGAGGAAAAGAAAAATTAGTACTTACTCTATTAAGGGAATATTAGCCTGGGCATCTGAGAATGCCCAAACTCTTTCTGATATGTGCTGCAGAATCCTTTGCATCCACCTGAGCTACTAGTAAATAAAGCAGAGGCAACCTTGGACTAACATTATATAATGAAGGAAGGCACAGTCAGGAGAGGAGCACTCCTCTTAATGCTGAACTACAGCATCAGCAACCCATCTACCTAGTATAGGAATAGATCCCACAGGTTTGCATGCTAAAGGGAAGTAAACTACTTGGTGATCTATTGCCATTATATGCAAATATACATAGCTAACCTTCCTGTAAAATTACGGCACAGATGACTGTCGTATTGGTTGTGTCCTAACAGATGTTATCTTGCTTTAATATCATCACATTTGGGAATGCAGAGAGCGCACAGTTGGAGATGTGCAGCAGATGTGATGTGCTATGATTTGATAATGGGGAGATATGCCTTTTGGTTGCATTGTGGGAAGGTCGTCTACGCGTTTTCGTTCAGGGATGATATCTGCATGGACTGAGGGATGGTGGGATTTTAGTGCTGAAAGGTGCAAATGAGGTGGAGTAAATTGTCACGCCTCTGTCCTGTCAGTGCTCCTTGGGTCTGGGGGTCTGCTTGGTGCATGTGGACCTGTTGTGGGCTCTTTCTTCTAGAAACATGTAGGACTGCAATGGGAGTGAATGTTAAGACGGCAGAAATGATTCGGTGATGTGAAATTTAGACAGCAATTGGTGGTAAATTAATTCTCTGCATGACATTATTAGTATGAACACTTTGCATGGTTGAGAGGTTGCAGAGAGGGCTGGGCAGCATTTCTTTACAGTGCATATGTGCCTTACATGTAGATCTGTTGTGAGCTCTCTCCTTAGCACATGTAAGAATATAAGGAATGTAAAGATTAAAACTATAGAGATGACTCTGTGTTATGGTATTAGATAGCTATTAATGGTAAATCAATTCTGTACATAACATTGTTTAGAATAAGCACTTTACATACATGAGCAGTTTCAAAGAAGGCTAGGCAGAATATTTGTACAGAGAATATGTACCACACACACTAAGATATCCACCTTCAACCTAGATAAAGCTGCTTATAGTTTTAATAATAATTCTATCCAATCAAAGTGTATGTTTATCTCCTTAAATAACATGTACTGATGTTTTGAAGCATTGAAAATTCTTATTGACTGTGGCAGATTTAATTATAACTGTGATATAAAGGTCTTATAAAATAACACCTCACATAGAAGCAAAAAATATTTCATTTATCTGTAATATTTCTATATCTCTAACACCTATCAGGTTACACCTACTAGAAAACATAGTGTATTAGATCAATTGGCAATGCTTCTATCCATTACAATATATTAACTGTCTTTTTTTTTCTCCTTCCATCATCTATATCACATACATACATATATTTGTGAGAAAGGAGACAAAACCTGATTAATGAATGTATATTTGCTAACTTACAATACTTATGTTAACATAATAGATCTATGAAATTTGTTTCTGACTGTATAAAACCTTGTTTGAAGAAAATTATTAATATGAAATAGTTTAATAACTGTTGATAGATAATATTATCATATTATACTATGTTAAATGTGGGTAAATAGTAATTAGTCAAAATAGATAGTCTTATACTATCCTTATGATATTTTACATTAAAGACTATCTAATACTTTTTTCTTTGTTTTATACATACACAATAATTTACATTGTATTTCATTTTAGTGATTAACATATTATATCAGATGAAATACATCTAGTTAAATTTTAATAGGCTTAAGTTAAAATAATCACTAGTTTTATATCTAATCACTATTACTTAATACATATTACTGGTGGTAGCTGTGTTCTGTTGCTACTGTTTAAGGGTTCGATCTCAGTGGCAAATATCATTGAGACAGGGAGTTTATAACTCCAGGCGGGGAGCTATATTGTGTTTTTATAATCTGAACTATATGTTCATTGTTAAAAAACAGTTTCTTTTGACATCCATTTTGATCTATCCAAATAGAATTATAAGTTACAATGCTTATGATATATGTGCTTCCCACTATGAATCAATGTATAATACTTGCAGAATGAACAAGTTTTTGGTTGGAAAGAGATTCTCAAATTACACATATTGTATTGACATGTTATTAATTAATCACATACTCATACCTACATAACATGACTATATTAAAAGGCATATCGATTAATATAAATGGTCTAAATAACCCCATTAAACGAGGCAGTCTGTTTAAATATCTAACCCTACATAAACCAAACAATTTTTTTACAGGAAACTCATTTAATAAGAGATAATATTAAGTTCTTGAACACAAATAAATATGCAGTTCATTGCAAGCTCAGTATATACAAAAAAGTAAAGGGGGGTTGCAGTTTTATGGGACAAATCACTTCTTTTACCAATAATAATTAAACATATCAAGATAACAAAGGATTGCTATGTTTAGCCATAATTGAAATAAACAAAAAATATATACATTAATAAATAATTATTGGTTACCAGGAATAGGACTAATACTATCAAACAACTTTTATCCCAAATAATATCTCAGTCTGAGGGAAATATTACCATGGCAGGGGACTTTAATTGTATTTTAGATTTAAAAGACACAACCACTTTAGCAAATAGAAAAATTACCCCTCAAGCAAAACAATTAATAAAATATATAGATTCCTATCTGCTCAAAGATATTTTTGACTTCACAGATCATAGCTCTCTGAAATATACATTCTATTTCAATAGACACAAATCATATTCCAGAATTGATAGAATACTATTCTCCACACAAATTATAAATGATTTAAATAACAGCAAAATTATTTCTTGTCCAATCTCCGATCATAATTCCATTATATTTGAATTAAATATCAACAACATTCCTAATGCACAAATAAAAAGAATACCTGCATATCTTAACCAACATAAAGATTTTTAGTAATTTTTAAAAGAAGAAATACAAAATTTTATAGCTATAAACTCAGCATCTAATACTCATGACATATATGTTTGGGATGCACTAAAAGCTTACCTATATGAACACATTAACAAATGGTATTACAATAAAAGGAAAACATGGGATAAAGATATGGAAACATTACAGAACAAGAGTGATATATTGCATCTCAAAAATAGAGACAATCTCTCTTCTAAAAACATTAGAGAGGAAATAAGCACATTAAATGAAGAATATAGAAACATACTACATCATAAGACAATGATTACACTAGAAAAATATAAATGTCTTGCTTATTCATTAAACCCTAAACATTTAACTAATCTCAAAAATAAAACTAAAAGAATGAATAAACATAATCATATCAAAGAAATATACTCTCTGAGGAAAAAGAAAGAAGTATATAGTATATAAGGTATAATAGAAGAATTTAGAAGTCACTTTCATACAATTAATCAAGCTACACATAATATAGAAAGTAAAGACAGCAGTAAGCATTTTATTAATAAAAATCTTCACAATAAATTTAATAAACAACAAATAGAACTTATTGATAAACAAATTACCCTAGCTGACATACAAACTCAAATTAATAAGTTCAAGCAAAATAACGCACCTGGAAATGATGGTATCATACCAGAAATATACAAAGCTATACCCAAATCAGCTATTGTGTTACCCCATAAAGTATATAGTACAGCTCAAAACAACTTCATAATACCCCCTTATGGAAATATACATTCATATCACCCATCTTAAAGCATAACAAGGACCCAAAATGTTGTTCCTCTTACAAACCTATTTCTTTATTAAATACTGACTATAATATGTTTATGAACATATTCACTGAAAGACTAAAAAAGTTTTTGCCCCAATTAATAGATGAGGATCAGACAGGTTTTGTAGTCAATAGAAGCACTTATGATAATATAAAATGAACATTAGCCCTTATTGATTTCTCACAAAAGAAAAAAAAAGAACCTAACTTTAATTAGTTTGGACATAAATGCTGCTTTTGACTCAATTAATTGGGATTACTTGTTCACATTATTGGAGTGTTTAAATTTTTCATACAATTTTATTAATCTACTAAAACACTTGTATGATGGTACATTTGCTTATATCAAATTAGCTATATATACTTCAAATAAAATTCTTATCATAAAAGGTACCAAGCAAGGTTGACCATTATCTCCATTGTTATTTACAATGATAATGGAACCGTGGGCTAACGATATTAGGAAAAATATTAAAATAGAGGGTTTAGAGCTTGAAAAAGACATAACAGCTAAAATTCAATTATTCACAGATGATGTTCTCATCTCTACAAAAGGAAATTATTTTTCAATATCAGCTCTATTTGATTCGATTAAAATTTTTCAGAAGATGTCTGGGCTGTCTTTTAATGACAACAAAACTAAAATACTACACATATACCCATACTACCCACTTTTCTGAGATTTAAAAAAGTTCAGTTACAGGCTTGCTGTTCTTGAACTGTTTGTAAGTTTCTTGGAGGCCATTTTTGCTTGGGCTAAAGGGAAGTCTCTCTGTTGATCAGTGGCAGTGAAAAACATTGAGCAGCCTGCCTGCACCTGTGGGAGTGGTTACTGACTTGAAACTGTAGTTTTATTGGCCATTTTGGGTCAATTCCTAACTCCTTCATCTTCCTCTCTTAAAACCCTCTTTTGCGCGGTTTTGTGCGTTTTTGTGCATAGAGCAACAGTGGGCAGCCCTGCCTAATTGGGTTTAAACTATTCCTGGCTCCACAAAGTCTACTCTTCACTTTTTCCCTTAGAAATGCTCTATCTCTCAATTTAAACACCATATTCTCATTTTAAGGCCATTCACTGGTCCAATTAAGTAATCCTACAAGTTAGCACTATTAAACCATAAGCACTACTTACTCTTATACTCTCTACGATTACCCTGTCCTCTATTGGTCCATCTTAAGTTCAGTTTCCCTATATTACTCTAGCATGTCCAAAGGTCAGTCAATGGATTCCTCTCCAGTCCAGCTGGTGAATCTGGGAATTTTGAGGCAATGTTACAACTGTCTCATGTACACGGACAACCCTCTCCTCCTCCAAACAGGTTCAAATATGTGTGAGAGATGCAACTATTTAGCAAAACTGGAGGCTGAGATCTCTCATCTCAAAACTGGTGTAACCAGTCAGGAGGAAAAGGTAACCTCACACAGCACAATTCCAGTATCACATAGTCCCACCACATCAGCGAACCAAACACATAAATACACAAAAACATACTCGGAGGCTCTAAATAAAAATCTACCTAAGCAACAGAGACCTCCAAAGCAGACATCCATGCAAACGCTACCTCAAAACAAAACACGCACAACACATAGCCCACAAAGTCAGTGTGCCAAGCAGCCACAGCCCTTAAGGCTAACACACCTGATACTCTTGTAATAGGTGACTCTATTGTCAGACACACTGACGTCCCGCTCACCAGGCTCAATAAAGAGAAGGTCACGGTGAGCTGTCTGTCGGGTGCTAGGATCCGCCACATAACGCAAGCACTCAGGTCACTCCAAAGCAAATACAAATATGACTCAGTCATTGTACATGCTGGTGTGAATGACCTGAGACATACCTCCCTGGACTACATGAAAAGAGACATAGAGGAGCTCTCTGATCATGTAGCCCAGGCTGGTATGACCCTGACCTTGAGCAGCATCTTACCCTCACCTAGAATGATGCCACAGTACAAAGACAAAATGATCGATTTTAACAATTGGCTAAAATGTTGGTGTCATTCAAAGGGGATCCAGTGTCTATCAGCCTGGGATGACATGCTCGACAAGCCAAGTTGCTTCACTAGGGACGGCTTGCACCTGTTACCACTGGGCTTTCGGATATTGGCAAAGGCTCTTGCCACCCCCATAGTGCCTTTTTTAGGCAAGGCTCAAAAGTCAAACCCACCCCCATAGACAGCACAAGGAACAAGAAACTAAGGGTAATGCTGCTTAATGCCAGAAGTCTTAACCTCAAGATGCACGCACTCGAAGCTCTCCTTAGTATGGAGAACATTGATATCTGTGCAGTGACAGAAACCTGGTTCAAGGCTCCAGAGAGCACCACAGCACTACCAGGCTATACCTCATATCATGCTTTTCGACCCCAAAACCTGGACCGAACCACAAAAGGAGGGGGAGTTTCCATATTTATCAAGGATATCCACAACTCCAGGTTAGTGGCATTGCATGAAGTATCGGAGGCCATCCATGTGCAACTAACAGTGGGCAAGACTGCTTTTCAGTTTATAGCATCTTACAGACCACCCTCTCAAAGTCAGGAATCCCACTCGGCTTTCCTGAAAACATTGGAGAACATGAAGATCTCTCTGAACACCATTATATTGGGTGACTTCAACTACCCAAACATTGACTGGGAGCACTACTCAAGCCCCAGCACCTTAGCCCAAAGGTTCCTGGAAATTATAAACTCAAATGCTATGGAACAACTAGTCACCACTCCCACAAGAGGGGACAACATACTAAACCTGATCATTACCAACATGGGGACTCTATGCTCCACACTAGAAGTATATCCCTCATTGGTAAGATCAGACCATAAATTAATTTCACTGGATGTCCACATCCCGACCCCACCCCCAGCCCAGAAAACCACAGTGAAAAACTTCTCAAAAGCAAACTTCTCACTTTTCAAAACCAAAGTGGAATCCTTCAAGGCCCCAGGGCCAGTGGAAACTACAGCCCAAACTGCAGAATCCTATATAAACGCATTCTATGGACATCTCCAGGAATGCATGGATCATGCTATCCCAAACAAAACCAAGACCCAATCATCCAAAGGCAGGTGTCCAGTCTGGTGGACCCCTGCCATAAATAAACTGTACAACAGAAGGAGGAAGCTACTACATGATAGAGCAAAATCCCTAATAGGGAAGGCATCTCTGATCAGTACTAGCAAAAAATTACGATCCCTCATAAAATCCTCCAAGGCCAGCTTCGAGAGAAAAATTGCACAGGGCACCAAAGACAATCATAAGGCTTTTTCAGTTATGTTAGGAACCTGGGATGCAACTCCCAGACTTGTTCTGAGTTGATTCTAAATGACAAAAAATACACTGAACCCACAGACATCGCCAATATCCTGGCAGACAGGTTCAGTGCAAACTTCTCCACCCCCCACAAAAGAGCAAGTATCTATCCCGGCAGAGGGCTGCCTCCCAAATATCTCTGATGCTCAGGTGAAGGCTGCCCTCTCCAAAGCAAAAAACACTGCTTCCATGGGACCAGATGGTGTCCCAGGTTGCTTCCTACATGAACTCCAAGAGGAACTAATCCCTCAAATAAAACAGCTATACAATCTCAGTCTCACTACAGGATATGTGCCCACAGAATGGTGTAGAGCAACAGTGGTCCCACTCCACAAAGGTGGAGCCTCTATGGACCCTGGAAACTATCGCCCCATAAGCCTGACTAGCTTAGTCTGCAAGGCTATGGAGAGGATAATCATGGAGCTCATAAACAAAGACATCAGGGACCTACAGACACTAGATCCTACCCAGTTCGGCTTTGTCAAGGGCAGATCCTGCCTTTTGAACCTGGTTGACTTCTTCGAAACAGTCACCAAAGCCATAGATGAAGGGAAGGTAGTCCACACAGCCTATCTGGACCTTGCAAAGGCATTTGATACAATACCCCACTCGGGCATCATAGATAAGCTATCCAGCTTAAATATAAACCCCTATGTCACAAGATGGGTCGCAAACTGGCTCAAAGACAGAACCCACAGAGTGAGAGTTGCTGGAGCCATGTCAGACTCGAGACCGGTCACAAGTGGCGTCCCACAGGGTTCTGTCCTGGGACCACTCTTGTTTGGTATATACTTTTCCGAGGTACAGGCAAATGTGGGAGGACTATGGCTCACCAAGTTTGCAGATGACTGCAAACTGGGCGCCATAATCAACTCTCCAGCTGACACAAACATCCTTCAAAAAGGTCTCACAGAGACAGATAACTGGTGCCAGCACCATGGTTTAAAGCTAAATGCTAAAAAATGTATAGTCATACCCTTTGGCAAAAACAATGTGCCCACAAATTACCACATAGGCGGAAACCCATTAAGTACAGAGAAAGTTATTAGGGACCTGGGGACCCAAGTTGATAGCAATCTCTCCTTTGAAAACCACATTGCCAAAGTGGTTAGAAAGACCTTCTACATAGCCCACCTCATCACGAAGGGTTTCACATCTAGATCAAGAGAGGTAATCATGCCCCCTTATTCATCCCTCATCAGGCCCATCATAGAATACAATGCCCCTTTTGGGATGTACCTTACCCGACACCTGCAGCAATTAGAGAGACCCCAAAAGTATCTCACCAAGAGCAACAATGGTCTCAAACAGATGCCATATGCTGCTCGGTTAAAAAAACTCCAGCTCTACTCAGTTGCATACCGCCTACTTCGAGGGGATCTATGCCTGACATACAAAGCTATGTCAAATCCAGAATTAATGGACATGCTCCACCTCAGTAAATCTAAATCCCTTAGAGCCACACGCTCAAGGGACTTGAACCTCAGCACAGAAATAAATAGAACTTGCTGGAGGGACAGGTTCATAACCCAGAGGCTCCCTTCACTCTGGAATAGAATTCCAGTTCATGTGAGGCAGAGCACCTCACTGAATCTCTTCAAGAAGAATCTCGATAGGTGGATGGGGGATCGTAGGTTTGTCCCAGGGACCAGCTGTTTTGATGCTCTGATGAGCAGAAAATGATTGACTTCAACAATTGGCTAAGTTTCTGGTATCATTGTAAGGGGATCCAGTATCTCTCTGCCTAGGATGACATGATCGACAGATCTCAATGCTTTGCCAGATATGGCCTGCATCTGTCACCTCTAGGATTATGGTTACGGCTAAGGCACTTTCCACCCCTATAGTGCCTTTTTTAGGCAGTGTTCCAAAGACCAAAATTCCACTGTAACAGCTACAGACAAATGCAATCTGTGAGTCATACTGCCCAATGCTAGAAGCCTAAATCTCAAGATGCACTCACTTGAAGCTTTTCTCAAAATGGAGACTGGCGACATCTGTGCTGTAACAGAGACCTGGTTTGAAGAGGCAGAAATACCCCTGTGCTCCCAGGCTACAACTCATTCCATACATTTCGGCTCCAGAATATGACCGTTTCGGCTCCAGAATATGACCGGAAGCTCCAAAGGCAGTGGTGTTTCCAAATTCTTGAAGGATACACACACCTCTAGACTGGTAGCCCAGCATAATGCATCTGAGATACTTCAGGTACAAAGCACATTGGGTAAGATGGCAATACAAGTCATAGCCTGCTACAGAACCACAAACATGTCCCTAGACTCTCACTCCAAGTTCCTAAGCACCCTGGAATCTATCATGGACCAACCAAATACTCTCATACTTGGCGACTTCAACTACCCTTCCATCAACTGTGAAAACTATTCAAGTACCAATGTACAGGCCCAACGCTTACTGGAATTTACCAGTTCCAATGCCCTGGACCACCTCATTCTGACCTCCACTAGAGGAAGCAACATCCTTGACCTGGTTATCCCCAACATGGGAGACCATTGCTCCACACCTGTAGTCAATTACTCCCTGGTTAAATCTAACCACAAACTGATCACCATGAAAATTTCCATCTCACCTACCCCCCCCCCCCGCTAAGGTGACCACCCTGAAAAATTTTCTAAAGCCGACTTCGGACTCCTAAAAACAGAGGTGGCTAACTTCTTGACACCCATGCCAATGGAAAATACTGTAGCTGCTTGACTGCCGAATCATACACCAATGCACTGTACAAGCATGTACACAAATGCATGGACCTTGCCATACCAAACAGAAATACGATGCTCTCTTGCAAAAAAAAGGAAGCCAATCTGGTGATCTCCAGCCATCAATAAACTCTACAACATAAGGAAGGAACTGTTGCAGAAAAAAATGAAGTCACAAGACTGAAAAACCTCTCATCAGTCTCAACAAAAAGCTGAGATCCCTCATCAAATCTTCTAAAGCTAGCTATGAAGGCAGAATTGTGGCTATATCAAAAGCATCCAAGGCAATACCCAGATTTGCTCTGAGTTATTGCATAATGGCACCTCCTATACTAAGCCAACAGATATAACCAGCATATTGGCTGATAGATTCAGTGCCAATTTTACCCCTCCCCCCATGGGTCCTATCACAGTACCAGGAGAAAGCCTAGTACCCACCATTTCTGCCACACAGGTAAAACCTGCACTGTCCAAAGCCAAGACTACAGTAGCCTTGGGACCTGATAATATCCCTGGTTGCATCCTAGATGAGGTACAAAATGAACTGGAACAACATATGTGTGCCCTGTTCAATCACAGCCTTACCTCAAGCTATGTCTTTAATGACTGGTGCACTGCTATAGTCATCCCGCTCCATAAAGGGAAGCAACTACAAACCCTCTGAACTATCGTCCATTAGACTGATGAGTCTGGTATGCAAAGCTATGGAGCGCATCATCATGGACCTGCTTAACAAAGATATCGGCAATCTCCAAACTCTTGACCCCACAAAGTTTGGCTTTGTCAAGGGGAGATCCTGCCTGCTGAACCTGGTTGACTTCTTTGAGTCAGTCTTAAAGGCTGCGGATGTAGGCAAGGCAGTGCATACAGCCTATCTTGACCTGGTCAAGGCCTTTGATACCATTCCCCACTCAGGTATCATTGATAAATTCAGCAAACTAGGCATCAATCCTTACATCACTGGGTGGGTTGCAAATTGGCTCACAGATAGGCCCCGTAAAGTGAAAGTTGTGGATTCCAAGTCAGACTGTCGATCAGTCACAAGTGGAGTCCCACAGTGCTTGGTCCTGGGCCCTCTCCTGTTTGGCATCTACTTCGCAGAAGTACAGGCCAATATAGAAGGATTCTGACTGACCATGTTTACTGATAACTGCAAGCTAGGAGTCATTACTAACTCCCCAAGTGATGCAGACATCCTACAAAAGGGCCTGTCTGAGATCAATGACTGGTGTCGAAACCATAGCCTGAAGCTTAATGCCAAAAAATGCAGTATCATCCCCTTTGGTAAAAACTCAGTTCCCATGAATTACCATATTGATGAGAGCCCACTGGACACTGAAGGAGCCATAAAAGATTTTGGTACCCAGATCGTCAACCACCACATTGCCACTGTGGTCAAAATGTCCAACTATGCGGCACGTCTTATAACCAAAGATTTTGCATCCAGGAAGAAAGAGGTCATCATCCCTCTCTACTCATCCCTCATTAAACCAGTTGTTGAATATAATGCCCCTTTTGCCATGTACCTGACCAGACACCTACAACAGCTGGAGAGGCCACAAAAAGGATTGTAGGCCTTAAACACATGTCCTACATAGACAGACAAAAGAAACTTCAGCTGTTCTCAGTCTCTTATCATCTACTTAAAGGTGATCTCTGCTTGACTTACAAAGCCATGCCTGACCGAGCCCTACTTGAAATGCTACACCTAAAGAAATCCCAATCCCCCCATGCCACACGCTCCAGAGATCACAACCTCATTACCACAATTAACAGAACATGCTGGAGGGACAGGTTCATCTCCTGAAGACCACCCATACTCTGGAATAGGCTTCCCATTCATTTCAAGCAGATCACCTCACTGGCCCTCTTCAAAAGAAATCTTGACAAGTGAATGGGTAACAGAAAGTTCACTCAAGGGATCACTGCAGTTGCCCTACTCGATAGGGACACTGTGAACTAACATCAGGTGGCATGGTGCCTTTGCAATTTTTTGGGGCTAGGCTTGTAAAGGCTCCAGGGCCATTACCCTAGTACACACCTATGAACCTATGAACATGTAAAGGAAGAGTCTAAGCAGTAGATATTTATAAATAAAGAAGAAAGTAAATCTGCAATTTTTGTTATGAGCTACATCTACTTATTTTGTTTTATTTGATGTATGTATTTAATTTTCATGACCAGGAAAGTCCGACTGGGATAAAACCTTTTTTTTCAGTTGAGGCCTAGGAAGAAACACTCCAGAAGTTGCAAGCATTGTAAAAGTTTGACAATGTTTCAAAAAAAAATATATAGATAAAATTACACAGTGTTGGGACAATTTAGAGTGAATAACAATAGCATGAGAAAAGGCACAGTGCAAAAAAGAATCAGTAAATGCAGTAAAATAGTTTCATATGTTGCATTATGCAAGATAAAGTTGTAATCATTAAAAATTAAGATTAGGTAGATGCAGCTTGTAGAGAAAGGACAGGGTTGCTATTATATAGAGCCAGGTGTTCTATTAAATGTTGTTTCAATAGTGCTTTGAAACTATTTTTTTTCTGTCAATCTTAGCTGAGGTGGGATAGATTTCTACAGTTTGATGACATTTTTTTTCAAAGAGAGAGAGTGAAACACAGTGCGATAGATGCCTAGATAAGAAAAATAAATTTAGAATGTACTTTTCACTCGCTTAGACAGATGGAGTGTAACAAAGAGATGAAAAAAAATATGTTCATTCACACTGTGAAAGAAACAGAGAGAGAGAGAGAGAAAGCAGTCTTAAGAACAAAAGAAAACAAGATGGTACTGTGTAGTAAGAGGTGAGAGAACTTTGGTATTCCTGAGCTAAAATACAGGAAAAGTAAAAAAAAGGGTTTTATGCAGCAGGATCATACAGGAGAGGAACTAAATAAACAGAATAATATAGAAATAACAACTGACATTAAACAATATTGGCATAAGTTTCCTTTCTTGCTGTAATAGTTAGACTCTCTGGTACCTGTATTGGAATGAAAGGGGGCATTGTATCCTATCTCAGGACATATTGATATGAGAAAACCCCAGAGCTGGTTGACCTCCAGTTAAACCATATAAATGTTAAAAGGCAAAATGGGAGGATGACATTTTGAGTATTGCAAGTGAATATGTAGCTGAAGGTGTAGGTTAAGCAGCTAAACAAAACATTTCTACTTCTGACCCATACTTTGAGTAAAAAAATGATTTATTGCACAACGTATATAAGTACAGAGATACTACATCAGTAGAAAAGCTGCTACTGCCAATATTTCCACAATTTCAGTAATGATTAAAATGGGGACACTATGGATTCTACAGGACTAAGGCATGGATCCTATAGCACAACGTCACTGGTCAGGAACAAAGAAAGAAGATCACTTTTGTACAGGATTCCCTGAATGCCAGAAGGCAGCCCCTAATCAAGGCTTCAAAACACCTTTGATTTCCTGCAAAGGTGCTACTTGAATGCATTGTTATGGATGTTGTTGTCCCATTGTAAAATTCAGCAGTGGGTTTCAATTCAGTTTGCTTGTGTTGACAATGGAATTAAGTGCCCTTACCCTGTAGTTATTCCCCTGCAGTAGAATAACGATAAATCTATAGCCAGGAAGTTACTCGTATTATTTTCTAGACTAGGGATACCTAAGGAAATACTGACCAAGTAGGATATTCCATTTTGTCCAGATCAATGGACCAGCTGTGACACTGCTTTAAGATCAAGCAATTAAAAACCTAACTATGCCCTCATTCACGAGATGGATTAGCGCAACATTTTAGCAGATGATTTGCAAGTTTATAATAGAAGAAAGCAAAAATCTGGATTAGCTGATATCATACCTCCTGTTTACCATAATTGCAGTATCACAGAACTTGAGAGGGTTCAGTAATTTTGAGGTATTAATATTGCAAGCACCCTCACAAATTGTGAACTACTGCCAGCGAAACTTGGGAAGAAAGAGATACCTCATTTGAAAGTGTCGTAAAGCATTATTCTATTTAAAAAAATACTGAAGGTAGTAATGACTATTATCCAGGAAGTCATGGAAAAAGCCCCAAACCACACGACTATGGGTACAGGGTGCATAATAAAAATACAGCGATAAGGAATTCAAAGGTAGAGAATAATAGTTTATACCCCTCTGCAGATGATTCATTTTTTGTCAAAATAGTAGGGTCCAACTGAAATAGTAGAAAAAAATTAAATAATGTAAATAAACTACAGGATTAAACTAAGTACTAAGAGAAGGTCAGAATCAACGTACCATGTCAGTCATGTGACAGCAGGAGCGGCCTTAGGTCAACTGGTGCCCTAGGCAAAAGGGCTCCACGGCGCCCCCCACCACACCATCTGGTGCCCCCATCCTAGTCTACTTACACCAAATAAATACTGGAAAAGCTCTACTAGAGCAGCGCTAGGCGATTAGTTGGCCTATGCCTAAAGCCGGCCATGTGTGACAGAAGGTAAATTTTTTTTGTGTCAGTCACCTGAAAATAAAAGCCAAAAAGCACAAGAATAACTTTTTTGCATAGGAAATCATTGCCAGTGCAATTTCTAAGCATGTGTAGGAAATGATTCAATTCCTCTCTTTGAGATGGTGCAACTATTGAATTTTTATCTCTGAGTTTAGGGGTGAAGTGGGCAGATCCCTGCTAAAAATGCTAAAAGTTTTTTTTTTATTTTCATTTCAGGGTTTTAGGCATTAGTTTTTGGCATTTCAACTTTTCGGTGTGGTGAAAGTCAACATTTCATAGTAGAACTGGCAGAATGTGATAGCTTTTTGGAAGAAGTAAAGATATCTGTCTGTGTTTGCAGTTCATGTAGGTGACTTGATGACTAAGACAATAGGGCAAATTCTTTTGAGAAACAAATAAGCATTATCAAGACAGCTTGGTAGAACCAACCTGATTTTATGTCACATTGAGACCATTTCTGGAGAAAAGACTAATTTAAAATTTTGGTGAATACCAGAATGATAGAAAAAAGCCATGCAAGAAGTACAAAAATGCATATAATAAGACTGATCAATGAGGCAAGAAGGAAGTGAAACATTCCCATGGTGGTATTCACAAATACTGATGAAAAAATCAGATTCTGTAATGGTTTAGGAAGCTGAACAATGTTTCAAAATGCGATACCTACCCAACGCCTAGGAATAATTAATTAAGAGAAAGGAAGGGCAAGGCAATATCCTTAACCATATTAGATCTAACAAAAGGATACTTTGACAAATCTTTTAAAAGCTGAAGCCAGAAGGAAAAAAAATATCTCTTTCAGCACCAGACGGCTTATTCTAATATACTGTCTTTTTGTTGTGTGGCATGGTGCACCTGAGACATTTCAGAGATTCATGAGCAGAACCCCAAAGTTCTATAGGTTCATAGGCTGGTACTAGGCTATCGGCCCTACAAGCCTAGCCATAACAATTCCCTGGCTATTTTGTTCCACACTATTTACTTCCCTGGACCCCTGTCTAGCAGGGAATGAAATCACATGCTCCCCGTCGTGGAATCGAACCGCAGTCTACCGCATGACAGGCTGGGATACTCACCACTATACTAACAAGTAAACCACTAATGCCACTTAGCAGGACAATGTCATAATAAACTCTGAGGACTCAGACTTAACTTAGTTGAGTTTTAGGCTGTAGCAGACTCCTAGAGGCAAATTATATTAATATATTCCACCACAAAAAGAAACAAACCAGCCAGTATATCCAATTCTTTTTCCTATTTATTAAAATAACAAACAGATAAGTTAGCAGCAATAAGCACAAACATACTTCTCTGGCACCTTGGCTGATTAAGCCTTTACAGAGTATGTATTCCCTTTCCCCAAATGACATTTAAATATACAAAATATACACCATTATTCAATTATATAATTAATTAACTCATTAATACAATAAAAACAATAAAAAAAAAACATTTCCAGTGACAGTCATTATTAAGTCCCCCGGAATCAAAGTATTAAACTTTAAAATAAAAGTTGATTTCTCCATAGCTTTCTTTTGACGTTAATGTCCTGATCTCTAATTTGCTCTAAGATAGTTACTTGTAATCCTTGAGGGGTGCCATTATGACATTCTAAAAAATGTGAAGCCACTGGACTATCCTCCCTTCCTTTATTTTTATCACTTAGGTGTTCTTTTATATGTTTATAGGTGTTATATTAATAGTTAAAGCATGTGACATGGCAGTAGTTAAATATTTAAATTATGTAATCGATAAAGAAAGTATTGGGTCCTAGAAAGAAAACAAAATGCAGTGAGAAACCGGCCTGTTTCAGGATCTAAGAATCAACTGAAGGCATCATTGTGGTTTTACCCCATTTTATCCCAATATCATGCTATCCTGTGGCTTTGACAGTGACTGACTTTGAGGAAACTACAGAGATAGATGAACTTCAGAAAAGCACAATACATTTTAAAAAAGCCATTTGGGAAGACAGCACTTCAAAAAGAGCAAGGAAAAACATAGCTGAGGTTGTATGAGGAGAAGATGAAATAAAATTCCCATTCCTGTAAGTACTTTGAAATAGATAATGATTTATTGTCAGAATATTGAGAGTAACTAGTACATCAACTATTGGAACTCTGACCTCTTAGAACTCTACCTAAGAAGTAAATGCATAGTAATGTAGGCAGGGGAAAACCTAGAAGTGGAAAAGATTAAAGCAGTGGGCCTATTAAGGTTTTACTGGCAAACAATAATGAAAAATGTCTTAGAACTTCTGTGCTGGATTTCCTGAATGACAGAAGACAGTTCTCAACTCAGGCTAAAACCCATTGATTTCCATGCCTATTAACGATGGCCCTTTTTAGAAAATAGCAAAGGCGTCCAGGAAATTTTGGTTATTTTAGACTATGCCACAAAGTATCCTGAGGCTATTGCCCCATATAAGGTCAATGCTAACTCTATAGTTAAATACCAAGTGTTATTATTTTCCAGAATAGGGATGCCTATGGAAATGCTCACTGACCAAGGGAGTTAATTTATGTCAAAAGTAAAAGTGCTTTAATATCAAATAGTTAAAAACCTCAGTGTACCACCCCTAGACTGATAGGTAGGTATAATGTTTTAACCAAATATTAAAATCCTAGCTGAGAAATGCAAGTGAGTAAGCTGGTAAAGCCAGTTAATACCGAACCTCCTGTTTGCCATTAAAAAAGTATCACATTCTTTGAGCAGGCTTAGTCATTTTAAATTATTATATAGCAGTCACCTAAGTGGACTGTACAATATCAATAGAGAAACTTGTAAGAGGAGAAAACCTCATTTAAAAGTGTCATGTAACACTATACAAACTTACAAGGTAGGCTGAAATTAATAATGCCCATTGTAATCGAACATATGGAAAGGGCCAAGGCCTCTAAGCAAGGAATTTGTAATAGAAATGCAAGGGCCAGGGAATTCAAAGATGGAGACCAAGTGCTAGCTTTGGTTTCCTCCACAGAGTGCAAACACAAGCTACACATCAGGGTCCATATGAAATACTAGAGGAAAAAAAGCAGGATGTTACAAGTTTAAATAGATGGATAACAGAAGATTAGAACAAATATACTATGCCAATGTCCCAATACAAAGGAAAGAGAGAGAGAGAGAGAGAGAGAGAGCAAAAGTCTGCAGTTAGTTTTATGTCAGGTTTTATGGCAGAAGCTAATTGGTCTGGTGAAGAAAGAAAATTGACATCTTTGATTACAGTTCAGGGAGATGGCACATTTGGCAGTATTCATAGTCATTTGCGCAGATGAGATAGAGGTATTCTTGATGCTTAGGAATGAGCGTATACAAAGGTGCCATTTGTAGAAGCCATTTATGCTAATGCACAAGGCCTAAAAAATAATAAGATGCAAATGAGATATGTCATAAAGAGAAGTATGCTAATGAGGAGGTTTTGCAATTCATTGTCCAACATCCCTGCGGTGTGCACATCCATTTTTAAATGTGGTGATTTGGTTTTCATATTGGAGTTGCATTCCGCAAACTTGTTTGTCCAAGTATGCACAAGCACTTCCTAGATACACAAATGAATAATTTCTCACAGCAATGCCTAAATTAGTTTGTATTAAGTATACACAAGCACTGAAATGATGCAATAAACTATTTTGCCCAGCAATTACTTCAGCAGTATGATCATGTATACACAAGCACTTCCCTGATACACAAATGAATTATTTCCCCCATCCAACCCCTTCAGTAACATTTTCTGGTATGTACAAGCACTAAAATGAAACCTTCACCCGAGTGACCCCTTCAATAACATGCCCCACTATGGACAAGCACCAAAATGAAACCTTCACCCAAGTGAACCCTTCAGTAATATGCCCATGTATGTACAAGCACTAAAATGAAACATTCACCCGAGTGACCCCTTCAATAACATGCCCCACTATGGACAAGCACCAAAAGGAAACCTTCACCCAAGCGATCCCTTCAGTAATATGCCCATGTATGTACAAGCACTAAAATGAAACATTCACCCGAGTGACCCCTTCAATAACATGCCCCACTATGTACGAGCACCAAAATGAAACCTTCACCCAAGCGATCCCTTCAGTAATATGCCCATGTATGCACAAGCACTGAAATGAAACCTTCACCCAAGCGATCCCTTCAGTAATATGCCCATGTATGCACAAGTACTAAAATTTCCATAAGAAACCCCTTTAGTAAAATATCCAGGCATCCAGAAGCACTAATTTAGCTCCCCTCACATCTCTATATTCTGATTGAAACCTGTTGCTTTCTGTTGGAACTTCAGGGCTATTTACATCCTTTGTATGCAAATTAGTTAATTATAGATTCATGTGTATGAATCAAAATCACAGGCATATGTGCAAACTCCCTTAACAGTGTAGTAACTCTCTCCCTATCGCTTATGCATGAATCACATTATGCATTTCTGAGAGGGTGGCTATTTCACCGTCTTCCAAATTTCTGTAGTTACCTTGACAGCCCGTGGTTTGCAAAACCTCACAACACCACTCTTCCTGGATAACTACTACAAAGATGTGAATCCCTGGACTACAAATACCACCAATTGTCTATGCCACAGAAGCAAAAAACAAGAGAGGTTCTCTTAAGAAATGCAGTAGAGTTTTGAGAGCTACCTGACAGGGCACACTTGATTCAGAACCACATTGTGACTCTTCCAAAGGAAAAGGTGAATTTAAAACCTCACTAAATAGCACCGAGTCACAGAGAACCATTGCACAAAAGTAAGTACAAGATGGGGGTGACAGAGGAGTCAAAAGTTGAGTGGGACAGCCTCAAAATTTTAGGCTCAAAGCCTGATGGATCAAGCAGGTTATGAAACTATTTAGGAAGCTGAACATCATTTGAAATTAGATTGCTACCTAATGGTTAGGATTGATGAACTCATAGAAAGGTTATCAAGGCAAGAGCCTTTTTCACATCTGGTCTATTGCAGGGATACTGGCAGAACCTTGTAATGGATGAAACTAAACAAGAGGTGGGCTTTTCTGTAACAAAGGGCTTCTGCAAAGTACTGCTGTTTCCTTAAAGTTCATTTCATAAATAACAGGCTATGCTCCTGTCTCACCCCTGGACCAAAACTCAGATTGCAGCTAACTGCCATACATCATAATAAAAACTGCTTTTTTCTCATCCTATCTACAGTCCAATCATGACTATATGAAATGGAATGCTTTACTCTCTAGTTAAGATGGCAGTATCAACATTTCCAACAAGTCTAATAACCAATATATGGATTCGATCTATAGGTTGTCTTATTTTGGAATGTATTATGGAATGTCCTACCTTGCGCTGTTCATATTTAATCTGATTGTGTGCAATTTGCTATCACTTTATTATAATCTTAGTCTGCCTGATATGTAAGTTAATTCTAAATCTTTACAATGTTGTGAATCTATGTATTTGGAACTTTTCTCCTCGGGTCTCCGCTGGAAATGGACCTGTCTCCAGTCAGTCTTTCCCAGTTAACAAATGTAAAATAAAATAAATTAAATACTCATGGATGCTACCACTTCTTAGATGATGAGATAATACATAGAAGCTCTTATTTACCTAAAGTCCATGTGTACTAGACCTCACTGAGACCCTCCATGCTACCGTTAGGAGATGGAGTATGATAGAGGTAAACTATTTAGGTTATGTGATGGCTAGGCCCCAGAATGAAAAAAACTTAAATTATGGGAAAATGGCATATTCCAAGCACTCAGAATCAAAAATGAGCTTTTTTGGGGTGAGCTGGGTACTGTCAAAAATTCATGACCCTGTTTGCTTTAATAGTTTGCTCCCTTACACATTTGTCAAAAAGAAAGATGTCTCTTAATTAAGTGGTCACAATAGACCACCAATATTTTGCTAGCTGAAGAGTATAGTCTGCTCAGAGCAGATCTTAGTATCTCGTGATTTTAACAGGCCTGTTGTAGCATGCAGAAAGTTAATTATCTTTGGTGCAGTTGTTTACTTGAAATAAGCCTGTACCACTGACTTTTGTTTATCTTATGAATTCTTGGACTTCTGTTTATTAGCATACCAAAACACACATATATCTGTTGATATCTATCTTTACATGTACGAAGTGAACATGTGAATAGTTCAGTTTGATTGTCAACATCCAAGTATTGAAAAGTTTAGAGTATTGCAGTATTACAGTCACACATTGAAGGCCACAAATATGTTTGAAGATCCATGTGCGTACTCCTGAGTATGCACGCGTTCATAGGTTCATATGTTCATATGTAGGTACTAGGCTATTGGTCCTAGGGCCTATATAAGCCTAGCCAAAAAAAATGTACCCTGGCTTTCGCCACCCAAGAAAATTATTTTCCTGTGCCCCTGTCGAGCAGAGCCATAGAAGTGATCCCCGGGGTGAATTTCCTATCTCCCATCCAATCATCAAGATTTTTCTTGAAGAGTGCTAATGAGGAGCTTTGTTTGACATAGATAGGTAGTCTGTTCCAGAGTATGGGAAGTCTCTGGGACAGGAATCTATCCCTCCAGCATGTTCTGTTTATTGTGGTGACAGGGTTTAGGTCCCTAGAGTGTGTAGCTCAGAGGGATTGGGATTTCTTTAAGTGGAGCATGTCCAACAGCACTGGGTTTGACATAGCTTTGTATGTTAGGCAGAGATCCCCATGAGTAGGCGATATGCGATGGAGTAAAGCTGTAGTTTTTGAGATGGTCTGCGTAGGGCATCTGTTTGAGGCCAGTAATCCTCTTTGTGAGGTATTTCTGTGGTCTTTCTAGTTGTTGTAGATGTCTTGTGAGGTACATACCAAAAGAGGTGTTGTGCTCTATAATATATATATATATATATATATATATATATATATATATATATATATATATATATAAAATATATGCACACACACACACACACACACACACACACACACACACACACACACACACACACACACACACACACACACACACACACGCACGAGGACACATGGACACACACATATATATGCATGATACCATGCATGACAAGTACAGCTACATGACATGGTATGCCAAAGAAACATAGTTACAGAGGTATCATTTTAAAGGGCTAAAGTGTGTTACTTATACAGAATTGCTGTAAGCTGGGAAATGTTATTGAAAAATGATGTGAGGCTGCAAAACTTTGCTGCATGACAGCTGTAAGTCAGCATCATACTGACTTTTTCAATTGCATGGTAAATGTCTGCAAAGCCTCGGTTGTGATACCTTATATCTATTTTTGTGAGCAATGTTAATTGCCCTCCAACAGTAAACACACCTCATTTCCATTCCTTTGCAGGTTCTAACTGTGTAACAAAATTCCAAGCCAAAGTACCCATTATTGTGTCCCTCATATCAACATAGCCCTGACAACATGAGCACAAGGGAAGAGAAGAAGATGGCCACAGAACTGGTTCTATGGTGCTTGGTAAAACTGTCAATGGATGTAGCCTTTGGTTATGCACACATATAATCATCAACACCTACCCTTCATCGAGCTTTCTACATATGGTCAAGGTGTTGTGTCAACTGTCGCCACCTCTCTCTCAGTTCAATGCCACTCTCCCATCTTCTTCAACAGTCATGCCTTACTGTCACAGGATGCTTCTCACACAATCCATCCATCTCTGTGTTGGATTCCCTACTTCCTGTTGCCTTTTCCTTCCTGTCCCGAATTGTTTCACCACATTATCTTCTGCTTTCTTGCACATGTGACTGATACACTGTAATCTGTTCTCTTTGACGTTCTCTGGATTTGGAGCTACTTGGACTTCTGCTCTAATGTCCTTATTTCTTCATCTATCCCACAGTGTGCATTTTACCACTCACCTCATGGATTTCATCACCATCCCCTCTAGCTTCCTCATCTGCACCACCTTCACTGCACAGTATTCTCTACCATAAAGTAGCACTGATTGCATGGCTGTTTTGTACACCTTATTTTTCAGCTTGTTTAGCATTGTTTTATCACATACTACACCAGGGAGTCTGTGCCAGTAGGCTGCAGTCCCTCTGATTCTAGCACTGACGTCCTCGTTCACACTTCCCTTATCTTCAACCACCTCTCCCAGACACTTGAAACTAGTAAACATTTTCACTATATTTGTATCTCAAGTCATCTCAGCATTTTCTGACCATTTGCTGCCATTACAGCTGCCTTATATATACTCAGGTTCATCCTGTGTGCCTTCAGCATTCCATTCCTTTCCCCTGTCATTTGCTGAAGTTCTTGATCATTGTCTGCCATTAATGTGACATAGTCAGCATATACTGATCTGTGTCCTCCAGCCTGTTTGCTGATTAAGTCCATCACTACTATGAACAGTAGTGGGCTGAGAGCTAAACCCTGGTGCACATCCACACCCACTCTCACTGGGAACCCTTGTGTGAGTCTGAACATAGCTCATACTTGTTTCATTGGGTCCTTGTACATTAATTATGTAAGTCTGCACTAATTCTACCAATGTTTCGGGGATTTTGAACCATTACAGGACATCCCAGATCAGCTTTCTTGGGACATTGTCATATGCTTTCTCCACATCTAGGAATGCCCAGTTGGATTCTATCTTCATCTGTAGTTTCTTCACAACTATCTGTCTCACTACAAACATTGGCTCAGTCTTATTTTTCACTACTCTGCATATTCACTTATCAATCACCTTCTAAAGCACTTTCATGCAGTGTGACAGGAGTTTGATACCTTTATAGTGCCCACATTTATGAATGCTGCCTTTGTTCTTATACACTGCCACTAGAGGGTGCCATTAAAGTGCTTATTCTGCATTCATCTGGAATATGTTTTTGTCTCCATACAGCTATGCATACCCCCTGGAGCCATTTGCTCTCCAATTCATCCAACATTTTACTCATATTCTGCCATGACCTTATCGAAGTCTGCCAATTTCCCTGACATCATTTTTCTTAATACTGTTCTTATTTCTTCTAGGGTAGGCTCCTCTTGTTTACTCACTGGCTCTATCTGGGACAGTATAGCTTCTGTGGGGTTTTCTTCTTTCAGAAGCTGCTGGAAGTGTTCCTTCCATCTGTCTTTAGCGTCCTGTGGATTGGTGAGCAGGTTGTTGCTGGCTTCTCTTATGAAGGGTGTCGGATGACTGACTACCTTCTTTTTTCTGTCTTTACCTTACAGCCTAATAGAGTCTCTTTGTGCCATCTGCTGATTCCCTTTGCAGAAGCTTGTAGGGTGCCTCTGATGCCTTGTTCTTTGCTATTGCAGCTGCTGTCTTAGCTTCTTTGTTAGCCAACCACTATTCATTCTTAGCCTGGTCCATCTTTTCTATCTCCCACTTTTTCCCTGCACTCCTTTTTTTAATGACTTCCTCAACTTCTGCATTCCACAAACAGCTTTCCTAATGGACCTTCCTTCCACACTTGGCTCAGCCACATATCTCTTACTATTCCTCACATAAGTTATTTTGAGGAACTGCCATTTTTCTTTGTCTTTGCCTATTTCCTCTTCTCCTTGAACTCTTGTGCAGTCTCTCCAGTCAGCTTCCAGATCTTTAGCCCAGTCTGTGTTGACCTCAGATTATTCGCTGATTACAGCTTGAAGATAATTGAGGTAATTAGTGGTTTATGCTATGGGCCAACTCTTTCAGTAGGGTTGACTTTAATGCTGCTGATTCGACTCCAGCACCCTTTCCTTACTAGGAGGGAGTCTCCCTGAGTTGTATGGTAGCCACTGTTGTATGCAATCTTGTGACTGTCTCTCTGGCTGGACCATGTGCTTCCTATTTGCCAGACAGAAGTCTAGAATGACCTTTCCTTCTTTATTCCTGTTGCTCCATCTGTGTTGACCCAGGTAGGCCTTATTTCATGTTCTGTCTGTTCTAATATGTGCATTCAGGTCACCCATTATCAACACCAGTTCATATTGTCCTGCTTTATCTAGTAGGTCCAGCAACTGCTGTGTGAATGTACTCTTTTCCTTGCTATCACAGCCCTGCTGTGGGACATAGGCTGATATTATGAATACTGCCCTATCATTGCACTGGAGTCTGATTGCCGTGAGTCAGTCATTTATACTGATGACATCCCTCACTGTCTTCTGAAGCCTCTCCCTCACCACAATTCCCACACCATTTCTGGTCTGTTCTCCTCCTACGTAATACACTTTGGGTCACTTTACTGTAATGTCCTTCCATTTTTTCTCTTGGATACAGAAGATGTACAGCCTCCTCCTTACCTTCACGTCATCCATTTCAATGCTGTGACCTATTAGTGGACCTATATTATGTGCAGAAATTTTTAGTTCTTATTTGTCAGACTGATTGCTTTTACATCCATATTTCACTAAACAGAGCTATCCCAGGCAACCCAAGTAGGGCAACTGGACACTTATTGGCCCAGTGCTTCTGGGCTTTATAGTAGGTGTACACTGGTCAATAGGGGATAGACCCCTCACACCTTCAGCATGGGTTCCTGGCATAGGCTAGGTTAAAACCTCCTTAATACATGCAAATACCCCTGTTCATTTTAGTGGCATTGGTAAAATATATTATCTGGAGCCAATCTGTACACCACTGAGTAGTTATTCTTGACATGGCATGCAGTCTGTGATTCCTGTTCTTTAATCCAGAGGATACTGCACCACAGCTTATATGCAAAATAGTTGGTCTGTACAACTGTTCTCTCCAAAAAGTACTGTCTAGTGTTGTTGCCCACAACTTCATTCTTGGGTGAGTTTGAGGTGGAAACACTCAGGCTGTTTTTAAAGGTGGGAAAAATCCCACAAAGGCACTGTGAGAACATGCAAACTGTCAACATATATTGGCTGGGGGGTCAGGATGAAACATTGTACCTTGCACATGGGAGGCAAAGAGCTTAAATATTAAGGCATCTGGTGATACAGGTAAGTTATTTTGTATTTTCTTTTTCCCCTTAGAAATGTCTGGGAGTTAGTTATTGATGTAATTATTATTGGAATCAACATAATACAAAGAGAAAGATAACTGTACTGGTTAAAGCAACAACATTAGCTGCACTGTGCCTACCAAAATGGCAAGCTTAGTTTTTGAAACAAGGATTTATGAACAAAGAATTTCAAAGTTCAAAATCCATTCTGATAGGTATAGTGTAAGAGTATTACACACCAGGTCCTATTGCATTGCAAACATGCTGCATTAGTTATTAACCTTGTTCAGTGTACTAAAGGAAGGTACAGGGGAGGAATTAAATATTAACAAACGGCACAGTGGAAGTCTTAACCTAGGTTTGACATTCCACCAGTGCTAAGTCATTACATCTTATGATTGTGTTGCAAGTTATTTGTATGAGATAACAGGGACAGGGAGGCCTCTCCCACTGTAATTCTACACATTATAACTGTGATGGGTACCATTCATGCTTTACAGTATAAGGCTGCACAATGCTAACAGGCACCGAATGTGGGTTTTGAACGCCTGACCATTTGAATACAAAAAGTACATGACATTATAGACAATGAGTATGCCACAGTAGAAGTGTTATTACAATTGTGAGATATGCCATTATTTCAAGGCATTACATTGTGTTATTGCTGTGATGCCCTGTATACCTTTAATGGCCGTAGTAAGGCAACAACATACAGAATATTTCCTCACTCCTTTGTGCCAGCTGACAGCGCTTACTGCAAATGGCATGCAAGAAAAATGTAATCACATGACATCATTACTCAGAATAAAAGCATTGCCATGTGAAAAATTATTAGAACTCTGTAAGAGGAACTGGCATCTGTAAGTTTACACAGCAGATGTGTTTGACAACATTGTTAGCAGCATCTCAGTCACAGAAAGACTGACACAACTTAGTCTGAGCAGTAATGGCCAGATTTAAACTAACTACCTAAGATCACAAACTCAAGATTAGTGCCTGAATCATAAACACCACACTACATGTTGTACAACTTTGACAGTGCCCATTTTAACAGATGACATCACCATTCTTCATTAGTGGGACGTTTCTGCTAAAACGTGGTTGACGGGCACAATAGCACTGTACAGCTACTCATCATGTGTGTATTTGAAGAGTAGTCTACACAGTATGAGAGTGAAAGACACACTCACAGCTGGAGTCAAATCTCTTACCTATATAGGTGGACAATCTACAAAGCACAGTATCAATGGCATACACCACAGGAGATGTATTACATATATGAGCTGCAAAAAGTATATTTTCCATAGGGATGCCAGAATTTGCTTGTTTAATACTGTGCCACTGAAAGTACATCTCATATGTGGTAGTGTACATAATGGTGGTTGTGAGGTTACCAGCTCTATATGACAGCAATTACAGTCACACTCAAACCACCTACTTAGACAATCTATAGAGCACAGTATCAGCAGCCTGTGCCACAGAAGAATTCTGAGTTCAAGTGAGACATACAGCATCTATGAGGGGATGACATCAGCAGTGTATTGCCAAGGAGATGTGTTTAGTAAAATGGCTTTTAAAGCCATCTGGTGTTATAAATATTGCCACTACAAATGTGTGTAAACCAATCCTAACTCCATTTACAATCACACACACATACCCCCTTGAAAGGTAATCACTTCCATATTTTTATTTATTTAACATTTGTTTACCAGGAAAGTCCGACTTGGAACAAAGCCACTTTTCAGCGGTGCCCCAAGGAAAAATGCTCAAGATGCATGTCTCTGTAACATGGGAGGAAACTCACACAAACACAGGGAGGACATGCAGACTCTGTACTTAAAGCACCTCAGCAGGGAATTGAACCAGAGAACCTCTTGCTGGTGAGGTGACAATGCTACTGCTGCACCTCTGCACCGTTCAAACTGTGATATATATAGTTACACATTCTTGAGAGTTGTACATCCACCTTATTTAGGTTACATAATCTGCAGGTCACTGCATTAAACACACATACACACACACACACACACACACACACACACACACACACACACACACACACACACACACACACACACTATAGTAAAAGTCTAAATACAAATGAAAAATATAGCGTCTTTGAGGGGATAACAACATCACTTCATTGTAGAAACCCTGCTATGATTAAAATTCAATACACTGAAGATGAATTATGGGTCTATGCAAAACATGTCATTTGAGTGGAATGTTAAACAATGCAAGTGTGAGTGAAGGCATTCCAATACATTATGAGCTCTTCCCAGACATGGTAGCTAGTGCTGTATTTGAACTACCTACTTAAGTAGTTACACATTCTAGAAATCACTGTATGAACCACAAGTGCCACAAGAAAAGTCTGAATTTCATAATGAGAGAGTGCACTTTGGAAATAATTACTCCATCATTGTATTGCAGAGAAGATGTCATTGTGAAAGATGGAACAAGTGGATGGTAAAGTCATCTCACAGTTTAAAACATTTATTCAGAGAAGAATTTAATTGAGCACAGCTATGCTGGAGGGCATTCTCCCCTGATTCTCTACAGCTCCCTATGACACACACTTAAGATTCTCATGTTGAGTGTCAGACTTCCTTCCTAGCTAGTTAAATAATCTAGAAAGCACAAGATTACTCTCCAGTTCCACAAAAGAAGCGTGACTCTTAAGGGGAGACAGAGTGCAGTTTTGACAAGATGACCTCATCACTGTGTTCCAGAGAGGATGTTTCTGTTAAAAGTGGGATAAGGGAGGTGTCCTCAAAGTTAAATGCATATTCCTCAGGGGAAGTGAACACAACACAAAGTGTTACATACACACATAAGTTTCCAGTGCGGAGCATCAAACATCCTACTTAACTAGTTGCACAATCTAGATAGCACAGTATTATTCACAAGTGCCACAGAGAACGTGTGACTCTTAATGGGAGGCGGTGCACTTTTGACCTCATCACTGTGCTGCAGAGAGGATGTTTCTGTTAAAAATGTGATAATGAAGCTGCGTGCAAAGATAAATGCATTCTCCTTAGAGAAAATGGAAACAGCACCACGTGTTACTTACCTGTTATTATACCCCCAACACACAAGTTTCCCATGTTGAGCATCAAACCTCCATCCTATCTAAGCAGCCCAGTATTATTCAAAAGTGCCACAGGAGAAGTTTGAACTTGATGTGAAAAAGCACAGTCATAGTTGGTAAAACTCCACAGCTTGGAACAGATGTTACGGTGAATCACAGGTTTTGGGACAAATGCATGAGTGTACAGGACAATATAACAGTAATGTGATTGGTCCATTTAATGACATGCTTCTCTACTAAGATTGATATACTACCTTCCACAGTTGTAAAGTAATGAATTATCAGTCAAACATTCCTGCCATTTCCTTTTAGAATGACTGCACACATCTTGTGTTTGCACAACGTTGATTGACAACACAAACAGACACTTCCTACATAGGACAGTGCACTGTAAAATAACAGTAATGGATTATATATGAATAAGGTAATCAGCAGTTGTAACAAACACAGTTGCAAGTGCAACCATCGAAGAGCAGATATACATTAACCGGCTGAGTTAAGTGAACTAATATCACTCTAAAATCAAGATAACTTCTGGTTAAAATTCAAGACAAACATGCAAACATTATGAAACTTAAACAAAGTTCATAAGTTATATTCATTGTACTTTTTTTGTATTCTCTGAGTGAATAGCAGCACTGCCAAGCTTAATGCTGCTGCTGATTGCAAAATATTAGCGCATACGTAATCATATCTTGAGGTGTTGAGCTTAGAATGGGAATTAGCAGTAGAATGTGGTGCACAAAGAAGCATTATATACATACAACCATATGTGAACCTGCTGGAGTACAGAACAAATATGTGTTATGGATATGTTTCATGTGTAATGATTTACACATTCGTCATGTGAATGCTAAAGGTAATTTATGAAATACAGGAGGGACAAAATGTGTTATTTATGGTAGAAATGTGATTTGTGGAAGCATTTTGGAATTAAAGATGTTTAGTGGATGACACAGATGTGGTGGTAAGAGGCGGACAGTTGGTAGCAGGAATACACAATACAGACATAATAATATATTAGTGCTTGCTTTTTTCTGCACATATTTGTGTTGTGTTACTGTTTGCTTTATCAGCAGAATTATTCAGAAAAGATCTGTACAAAAAAATGTTCCCATCAGGGAGCAAGCACACTGATACACCAGCAGGATAAGGGTGTGTTAACAAAATGTTTAGTTAACAATTCCAGTCACAGGGGTCATACAAAACATTCAAATAATTTTTTGCATACAGCTGGATTTGAACCTTGAGAGCACTGTAAGAAAAAAACTTAATAGTGAAGTATTATCTAAACATACCACATAGAAAATCATGTTTCACAAAATCAAATGTTGAACTATTGTAAATGATAGATATAGTCATTTTAATATAAGAATATGTATACATTTATATGTGTGTATATATATATATATATATATATATATATATATATATATATATATATATATATAATTTTTAATACATTTTATATTCTTAGAGTGCAAGACTTACAGGAAATATTTTATGTTTTAAAATGTGTTTTATGCCTTTAAATATGAATGAATTAAGACAGTTAATTGTTGTTCTCTTCTAACTGGGCTGTGTCATGAAGATTTTAGTTTAAAATGTATGTGAACAGTAGTTTGGTATATAGCACACTGAGGAAGGGAACGGCATTGGCCTGAAAGCTTTGTATATTCTAATAAACAAGTTTGCTGTTTAATATTACCTGCCTAGCGCTTGTGATCACTGGATTTTACTTTGCTCTTTGCAAATCTTTTGTGTCTGGAGTGACACAGTTAATCTCAGAGCTGGTCCAAGCTGTTTTTCTTTGTATTTCACAAGGTTCCCGTGTGACAGCAGATTGCAGAAAGCAAGAATGTATGTATTAATCTTCATTACCCTCTTAACAACTGTAAGCTGACCATTCTACTCTTCAGTTTGTTGAAAAGTAGATTAAACAGACTTTATATAGCTAATCAAGCAATGTGACGGGCACCTCAGTAATCTGTCTGAAGGCAAAAACTCACAAGATTTTGCCATAAACTGTGCACTTCCATTTAGCCTGAGCTGCAGTTGGTTCTCAGTGGCCAGACATTGTGCAAATGAAGGGGAGGAAGACTAATGACACAGAATGATGAAGATACGTAGACAGGGGAAGAGGGAGGCAGGGACAAAGTAGCTTATGACAGAAGTAAGATAATGGTAGCCCATAATATATAATACATTTCAACCTCTTAGTGCAAGAAATCTGGACAAAGCCTGACAAAATGGGCGGACAAAGGTCCAAAACTGGGGACATTTTGAAATATTGCTCTTACAAACTTAGAAAGCTGCTAAAGTAACAGGATTTGTGTTAACATACATTTTCTGAAGGATATGAAGGCTGAAACTGAAATGTATGTCACTGCTTAGTGACTTCAATCCTCAGATCATCCCACTGATTTGCCAGAAAACCACAACTTTTATGAGGAATAGAACAAAAATATGAGGCAAATATCTGGACATTCTGTGAAAATATGGACAGCTGAGAGGTATGTAATATGTTGGCAACAGCTACACATAAAATAGTCTCCTAAAAAGAGTCAATTACACTTAGCTAATGTCTAGATTAGAATCTTTGAAAGCAGTCAGAAATCTATCTTTATGTGTGAGCATTATCTGATCACATCACAAAGGAATTACTACTTTACAGCATTTAAATAACACATTTGAAATACAGTGACAATTTACTGAAGCACAAGGAGTGAACAGAGAGAGAAAGTGGCACTTCATAGGAACGAATGATCATAGGATCATAGGAGATTATTAGGCTATCAACTTGGAGGTCATTTTAAGCCTAGCCATTTCAGCCCAATGTAATACCATAGAGGTATTAGTCAATTCCCAAGATTGCATTTAGTGATGACTGCCCATGTCCATGAGGGTTGTGGGTGCTATTGCCAGTAAGAATTTACAGTGACCACATCCAGTCATCCAGTTTCCTCTTGAACAGTGTCATGGAGGTGCTTTGTTTCACATGAATTGATAGCTTGTTCCAAAGACGTGGCAGTCACTGGGAGATAAATCTGTCCCTCCAGCATGTCCTATTTAAGTCACAGGCCATATTTAAGTCTTTGGAATGGGTAGCCTTAGACCCATTTGTTGGGTCTATATCAGAACAGCAAAGAGGCATTTAATCAAATGCCTGTTTGTCGACACATAAACAGTGAATGCTCAGAACACTGATTTCTTTCCCTGGGAAAGAAATCTGTAGCACAAACACATAAACACACACACTTTCAAATATAACAATGTGCGGGACTTTGCCTTCCACACCCCCCAACGTGGGGGGGGGTTGTGCCCCCCACAACCCCCTAACTAAATATACCAACTCTGAGATCGCACTACAGTGGGGAAAGGGGCAAACACATGGGGAAGGCCAAGCGATTTCTTTCCCAGGGAAAGAAATCTCTGTTTTGAGCATTCGCGCTTTAGTGCATTCGCTGTTTATGTGTCGATGAAGAGGTGTTTGATTAAATGCCTCTTCGCTGTTCTGATATAGACCCCATTTGCTTTATGGATATGCAGAAAGTTTATTAGGTTTGGGTCTTGGGTTGCTCTATAGGCCAGGCATGAGTGTCAACTAAGAAGTCTATAGGATATGGAGTATAGTGACAGGGATTTTAAGAAGTCTATAGGATATGGAGTATAGTGACAGGGATTTTAAGAAGTCTATAGGATATGGAGTATAGTGACAGGGATGTTAGTTGGTCTGTGTAAGGCACATGCTGCAGGTCCCTGAACTTCTTTATTAGAGACCTCTGAGGTCTCTCTGATTGGTGTAGGTGCTTAGTACGGTACATACTGAATGGGGCATTATACTCAATTATGGGCCGTAACAGTGCCAAGTATAGGGGGTTATAACTTCTTTTGCTCTCAAGAAGATACCTTTATCAATCAAGTGAGCTACATGGAAAGTTTTCCTTACAATGGTAGACACATGATGGTCGAAGTTAAGGTCACGGTCAACCTGTGATCTGAGGTCCTTTAACACTTCATGGGTACTTAGGGTATTGTAATTGATTTGATAGTGTAAAGGGACATTCTTTGTGCTGAAGTGAATGATGATGCATTTTTTTGCATTCATTTTGAGACTGTGACTAATACACCAGTCGCTTGTCTGTGTGAGACCATCCTGGAGTATACTGACATAATTTGGGGATTCAGTCATTGCACCCAGTTTGCAGTCGTCTGCTAACTTGATCAGCCGCAACCCTTTAGTTTTCACCTGGACATCTGACAAGTATGTACCAAACAGTAGGGGGCCCAACACTGACTCTTGTGGCATCTTGCTGGCAATGGGTCTGCTATTTGATGTGGAGTAACCCATTTTGATAGTGTGTGTCTAGTTTGAGAGTTAGTTGGCAACCCGTCTTACAATGATAGGGTCTACACTGAGTTTGCTAAGTTTATCGGTAATGCCTGAATGTGGGATTGTGTCGAAAGCCTTTGCCAAGTAGAGGTCCTCTGTGTGCACAGATTTGCCCTCATCAATGGCCTTAGTCATACTTTGAAAGAAATCCACCACATTTCATAAGATCATAGGATCATAGGAAGTTACTAGGCTATTGGCCCTGAGGCCCTGACAAGCCTAGCCAAGAATTTAGCCCATGTTCCAACAAGTCAGCACCCTATGCCACTGTCCAACAGGGACATAGGTGGAATTCCAGGGGTGTATTTTCTAATTCCCATCCAGTTATCCAGGTTGTGCTTAAAAAGGTTTAATGAGGTACTCTGCTTTATGTGGAGAGGGACTCTATTCCACAAAAGGGGGAGTCTCTGGAACACAAATCTGTCCCGCCAACAAGTCCTACTGATGTCACAGACCAGTCTGAGGTCTCATGTGCAGGTTACTTGAGTAGAACTTGACATGGGGATATGCAGCTGTCCCATCAGGGTGGGATTTAACAGCAGGATCTTCCCTTCATGAAGCCAAACTGGGTAGGATCCAGGGTTTGCAGGTCACCTGTGTCTTTATTTATGAGGTCCATAATGATACATTCCATGACCTTAGAGATGAGGTTGGTCAAACCTATGAGTCTATAATTCCCCAAGTCTGTTGCTAGGCCAACTTTGTCTGGGGGATTAACTGTAACTGTTCTCCATTCTACAGGAACAAAGCCTGTGGTTACACTATGATTGAAAAGGGTAATTAGTGGTGATGCCAGTTTATGTTTTAGCCTGTTTAGAGGACAGACTGTGATGTCATCTGGTCCTGTCTTTGCCTTGGACAGGGCTTTGTTGTAAGCTAGGAGGGGATAAGGGAGTGAAATTTTCACCAAACCTATCCACTAGCAGTTTTGCTATCTCTGTGGGGTCAGTGTGTGTATGTTACTATTGGCCACCAGTTCTGTACATGCTTGGGTCCTACCCTTTAGATTATGTATGTAGCTGTAAGCAGCATTATGGTTATCCTTGGCAGTACTTGCTAGGTTTCTCTCAAAGGAGCTCTTGGAGAATTTCACAAGTTGTCTTATTTGCCTGTTAAGGCTGAGGAGGGTGCTTTTCCATTGTTAGGCCCTTGTCTTTGTTTTCCTGGACAGCAACTTTTTGCATTTATTGTAGTGTTGCTGATGCTGGAAGTCCACCATGCAGCTTGATTTTACTTGGAACTCTGGCTTTGATTCTGTCTTATCCAGCTAGTTTATACACTTATGCAAGTGATTGTACAGGGCTTTAGTGTAAACTTTGGCATGGTTACCATTTTCAGCTTGAGGTGGGACTTGGAATGCATTTATACTTTCATCTATGAGGGTATAGTTTGCCTTGGTGAAGTTTTTCAGTCTGATTTCATCCTTTGTGAGTTCTGGTGTTAGTGTCATTATGAAGGTGATTGATTTGTGGTCACTCTTATCTAATGAGAGTCCAACAGTTGCAGCAGTGCACCTGTTTGACATGTTGCTGAGGACCATATCTAAAATGCTTGTTCCTCTTCTTGGGGTATGGACAATTTTCTCCAGGCCATTTGAATTCACAAAGTCAAGAAGCTTTTGTGTTAGTGAGTTTGGGCTAGAGTAGGTCTCCCAGTTGATGGTGGAATAATTGAAATCCACATAACCAGTGTGTTTGGTAAAATTTGGATTGTCTTCAATTTAGTTAAGTAGGCTTCATGGGTGTCGTGACCCATGGAGGGGGATCTATAACTGGCTAAGACTTGAATGGGGATCTTATCCACGGTAACCTAGACCTGAAGTAACTCCATGGAGTTGTCCACTCTAATTAGACGTGAGGTGAATTACACTGAAACACCACCTCCTTTGGTTTTCACATGTTCTCTAAGGCCTTAAACCAGGTTTCTGTGACTGCACAGACATCTACATCTTCTAGTGATATAAGTGCTTCCAGGGAGTGCAGTTTTTGGTTTAAGCTTCTAGCATTTAGCACACAACCCTTAATTTGTTCTGAGTGGTTAATTTCACATCAGTAATGTTGTTTTTGAGACCTTGCCTAAAAAAAGCATTATGGGGAAAACAAGAGTCTTTGCCAGCAGCCAAAAGCCTACGGGTGCCAGGTGCAAACTTTCTCTGGCAAAGCAGCAAGGTTTGTCGACCATGGCTTCCCAGGCAGACAGGAACTAGATCCCCTTGGAATGACACAAACAATTTAGCAAATTATTGAAATCAATACTTTTTTGCTTATACTGTGGCATTATTCTAGGTGAGTGTAGTATGCTGCTCAAGGCTAGGGACATACCTGTCTGGGACACATGCTCAGAGACCTATACCATGTTTCTTTTCATATAGTCCAGTGAGGTATGTCTGAGGTCATTCACGCCAACATGAACTATGACAAAGTCATAACAGTACTTGCTGCTGAGAGACCTGAGTGCATGCATGACATGGTGAATCCTGGCAATGGACAGGCAGCTGATTGTGACTTTCTCCTTGTCAAACCTGGTTAGTGGGACATCTGTGTGTCTCACAACTGAGTCTCAAATGACAACAAAACTTGTTTTTTGAGTGTTACATTTTATAGGCTTGGTGGGTGAGACATTGGTTTTGCTATGTGTCATGGGTGCTGTGGAGACTGTATCAGCTGTGTGAAGACTGGTAGAGATGGGTGAAGGCTGCCAGCCTAGTCAAATGTCTAGCCATAGTGTCGGCACTGCAGAAACTCCAGCCATATCTGTATGGAAGAAAACTCACTGTTATGACAGATCACAACCCCCTAATATGGTTAAACAGAGCCAGTCAGCAAAATGCCTAGTTGCGAAGATGGAGCCTGGGGTTGCAAGCTTATGATATACCAGTTCAGCACCGCAGTAGGAGTAGCAATGCCAATGCAGATGGGCTCTCAAGACAGGAAATGGGGTAGGTATACTCAGATAGACCTAACCCTCTCAAGCTGCGTTTCTCAAGGGTCACTTGAAAAACTAGATTGAGTTCTCCGGGGAGGGGGAGAGGGGAGAAATGTGAAGACTGGTAGAGATGGGTGAAGGCTGCCAGCCTAGTCAAATAGAATTTGGTTCACAACTTTATAATTTGTAAATACTGTGAAATGTTGAACTTAAAACAATGTGGCAACATTGCCATCTGATGTAAAGAAAGCTAAGTCAAGCATTTCTTGTTGGTCCTTTTAAATTAAAATTACTTTATGTCTGTTCCTTTGAAGTTAGAATTTGGAGTTGATGAGTCTGGAGTAAGCATCCTGCCTATTGTTTCAAGGCTAAAGGTAATGACTAGAATTTACATATGGAATGTCCTTTATTGCTCTAAGTGTAAAATAATGTAAATGCAGTTTCTGTCAGCCTGGGAACACAAGGAAAGTGTAAAAGATGATATAATGTTTATCAGAACTGCAATAGCAATTTAAACAGAGAGAATCAGAAGGCATTAAGCATTTTTCTCTGATTATCCAACTCACAGTATTGCCTGTTGCTCTATATAAGTAAGTTGTTTTAGAAATATGTTTTCTTGTAGCAATAGCTAGGAATTAGAAAGTTTAGACTAAGTGTTGTTCTGTGATGTCAAAACTGTAGTACTGATTTAAAGTATTTTTGTGTGATCTCTGAACTCTTTTGAATAGCACTGTGTAGTAAAACATATTGTCTTGTGTTTTTAATTATTTATTATTAAATATTTTAAAACCTTTTAACTGTGGCTGGTTTGTGTAGAGATATGTTAAGATCTAGAGTACATTGCATATTTTTAGAGTTTATTGTACAAAGCCACTCTAATAAGCCTTGACTGATTAGTCACACTTACCAATTGGATAATAATATTGCACAGTGATAACTGGACACCCTTTTAAGGGCCTTTGGGAAGCTGATAATATTAGCTGGGTGGTGGCAGTAATTACTACCATATAGTCTGGGTAAAAGGGGCACAGCTGGAGAACCTGTGCCAGCCTTCCCATGAGTGTCTGTGTGGTTGTATAAACTTATCTCAAAGTGTGTGTGTCAGATACTTGGGCAGGGACACGAAGCACTGGTTGAACAGAGAGGGTGCTGGGGATTTTAGCTTGCCCATCTAGGCTGAGATCTGGACCCTATAGCTGTGCCAGTGGGGAGTCTTATTGGGGACCTGGGGAGCAAGGGAGCAACCAGCCCTGGACTGACTGTGATCTCTGTGTGCACTTAAGGGAAATTGCACTTTACTGTGTGTATTTGTTATCCTTTCCTCTCATATGAGACACCCTCTCTGGTGTTAGTGGTGAGGATTGAGGCTCCTTGATTGCTGGGCCAGGGCACTGGTGGCACAAGCTGAAGCAGACTTGTAGTTTGGAGGTCTCTGGTGTTTCAGTAAGTTTTTGAGAGAACCTCCTCGTATGTGGATTTTTGTTTTTCATGAGTGCTATGTATATGAGTAATGGTATGTGTATGAGTACTGGTACTATGTGAATATGTAGTGGTGGGTGAGTTGACAGTTTTCTCTGTATTACTGTTTTGAGTAGGAGAGCATGGATTCTAGATTCTTGGTGTAAATACATCTCTTACACTCTGTACTTGACTGTGTTATTAGTAGGGCATTGTCCGTATTCAGGAGGCAATTGCTACACTGCGTCAAGAGACCCAAATCAACAAGGTTGGCAGGAAAAAGAAGGTTAGTACAGCTGTTCATAATGCTAGGTTGAAGATGGCGAGAAGAGCAGCAACAATATTTTTGTGGGACATGTAGGACCATTTGTATGGTGTGTTAATCTTACTTATTACATGATAATTAAGCTGTAATGCTTTGTTCAATAACGTGATTGCTATAGGAAGAAAGGGGGGGATAGGAAAGTGCAACCAACAATTAGACATAAGCAGTATAAGGATGGTTACTAAGTCGCCCTGTTAGGCTGCACTGTTTTTGCAAATGGGATCTCACTGCACTATTCAAATGATATGTTACTGAAATGTTGTAAATGGAGAGAAATACAGATCTTTGCAGTTAACTATATGATAGGAATATGAAATATCATAAAATAATTGGCCTACAGGTGGAATCAAACCCATGACAGAATGCAAAAACATTAGTTTATAAGCAGAATAATTATTGCAACACACCACATAAGGAATTCTACTTTATTACATTTAATAGCCCAAGAACTGTCACATCAACTGTTTCACAGTACTGCCTTTTATCTGCATTTACTCTGTATTCCCATAGTGGAGCAGATTTAAACACATTTACACGAAAGCAACCAGACTACTGTAGCTGAAATTCAAATCTTCAGCTTTTGCTATTGGATATTAAACAACATTCATCGTCACTCAGCAGTGGTGCACCATGCCAACCTCTGCAATTGTTGAGGAGAAAAAAGTGAAGGTTTCTCTATGGGACATTTCTGGCCATGTGTCTTGTGCATGATTATACTTTTGGACCAGAATAAATGTGTGAAAAGGGGGGTAACAGGACTGTGGTGAAAATGGGTGACAAGCAGATGGTAGGACACAGGGAAAAATACAAGAATTTGCAGTAGTGTGGTGGGAAAACACCATAACTGTCCACTTCTTTATAGCAGTAATGCAAACTTGTACAAATAACTATATTCCCTTGGAGAATTGCCATACCAGGGATGAATGACAACAACAGAATAATGTTGTATTAGCAAATTGGACAAAATCAAGTGTGTCAAGGAGACACATATGAGAAATGGAGAGCTATATATGGGGCAGATTTTTTTTGTGAGACAGGTGCCTATTTTCTGTATTTTTTCTAAAGAGATAGGAATGTTGGACAGAGGCTTAGGAATGTCAGGGTCAGTTTGGTAGGGTAGGTTAGGAATCAGACACAGACATTCAGGACATACAAGATAGACAGGGATGGTGATGGACACAAAAGGTTGATGACACCATGACTGGGGATAGGAGGCAGATATTAGAGGTGCACTCATGTCCAGCTTGAGAACAGTGAGAATCTAGTCCTCATCATAAGAACTGTATCATTGTCTCCTGTGGCATGTCCAGATGTGGCATTATTTTTGCAATCTGATGCATAAACATTTCAGTGTTGCTAATTTATGAACCAAAGCCCCACTCTATTATATCTTCCACCAGTTCTGTCAGCTTCTGCTGGGTGACAAAATTGCTACCTCCAGTCAGACTGCTCCAGGAGGGACCACTGTACCAGCAGCTGGGTATGAGATACCTGATGCGGGTGCAACAGGTAGGGCAGGAGTTGTGGAGGCAAAACTGATAGGTTGTGAACCAAAAGTGCTGGATGCCTGGGTTGCTATCTGTGGAGATATGCTAAGCCAAGCCACAGTGGCCAATAAGCAGAATGTTAAGAAATTATTAAAAAAAAGAGAAACAGGATGTGGGCACAAAAATAAACATAATCAGATCCATTGCATGTCACATTATTTTATTTTCTTCAATACACTTTTTTTCAATATGAAAATTGACTATTGCACATCTTTATCTCATCCAGATATGATGGGAAGGTATTAATGTGTCATAAAATAAACACATTTCACTGTTAAGATATAAGAAATAGCAATAGCCTTTATTTCCCTGTGCCATATAGCATATATGCATTCACATGTAAAAACTGCACATACCATAACTGATTTGTTTCTGACATTCATTGCTGTTGTTAATATTTTAAAAATACTGTCATGTAATAAAACCTAATTGCTGCTTATGGGTATTGAGCCCATACAGAGCTAAGCAGGTGTTTTCATTGCCTAATGCAAGTAACAAGAGCAATGAGGGATGGCATGCATGTCTGATATCAAGGCTGAGGTGTGCCTGCTCAAAATGCTAGGTTGTGAGGGACTGAAGTTTCTTTACTATTACCTGTATATATTTTGGCATTTTTAATTTATTTGCTGTTATGTACTTGCTTTCTGCAATCTTGAACACAACTGTATAAAAAAGTGGTTCTTATTTTTCAAAGTATAACAACTTGAAACTATATCATTGTAAATATAACTATATGCACTTGCTTTCAGCAGTCTTGAACACAACTGTATAAAAAGTGGTTCTTATTTTTCAGTGTATAACAACTTGACACTATATCCTAGTAAATATAACTATTTTTGTGATATTGTTACTTGTATATTGAGCTTTTCTCCTCAGGTCTCCACTGAAAATGGGCCCCTGGCTCAGTTGGAGTAACTCAGTTAATAAATGACAATAAATAAATAAAATACTTATCTGGTTTGGTTTTTGTAGCTGAGGCATAATTACTCCATGACTCTCTGAGGTGAGTTATTCTTTTTTATTGTGTCTTATGGCTTGCTGCTATTTCCTCTGCAACTGTACATTAGAAAAGTAAAAATATATGTGACAGTATAATGAATAATTGCAGTGTCTGGCTGGATAATAAATGCCATATCATAGACAGGTTATGGTTCAGTATAAATACACAACTGAGGAGTGTTTGTAGTCCTAAATTCATTCTCCCATTAGCTTAGAAGGTACAGCTTGCATTTTTTTCTGGTCACTATAATGATGATGACATTGTCCTTCACTGTGTAGAATACTAGTGGCACTTGGAACAGCCTTTGCCAAGCTACTCCACATCTTAGCCTTATATTGAGACCTGGTATGATCCCACTTCAACAGCCTGTGGCTGTAGCACTTCAAAAGGATTACCAAAATGTGCCACATTTGTGTTCTAAATTTAGCACCATCACCAGCCATAAACCATGTAAAAATAGAACTTAGCTTATTAATTCTCATTGTCACAGAGAAACTTCCTTGTAAACAGTAATTACAGATATTCTAATTTCAAAAATAATGGAGATATACTTCAGAGATGCCTATACGTGTATGATTTTAAGTAGTCCTGGGAATGTATTCTTTTGTAAAAGGTGATATTTTTGTATATTTCAGATAGATGGAGTTGCATGACCTGAGTAATACAGGATGGGGTATGTTACATGCATACTTCATAAGCCATACTGTCCTAAATTGGTCTATCTCAATTTGTCAAAGGAATAAATTGTTGAAACCTATATGGTCGAAGCCACATGGGTGATAATTTGGTTTGTTGAATGGTTCTGACTAAGATTTTGGCACAATAGGGATTGTGGACTCTTCCCTTTTCTCCACTGTAGTATGACCTCAGAGTTGGTGTAAATAATTAGCAGGGGGTGGAGGTGCAGGGGGGCTTGCCCCACCTGAAAAATAAATATTGTGTTGGTAGGTGTTATGTGGCTTTATGTCATTTTGTCAATTAAGTGCATTTTCGACCATATAGTCTCAGCCATATGGGTTTCAACAATTGTAATTCTTAACAAATTGTACTCACATTCTTTTGAAGTATTAATGATGCATGCTGAGTAGAAGCGTTTAGTTATGGAAACACTTCTGCTACATAGCTTGCAATAAACATATTTATCATTCTCATTTGCATTTAGTTTTACAGTTCTAATCAAAATGTTGTAAGAAATTGGATTCTGACACACTGTAAAATTATCTGTTAGTTGGATTTGAACCCTTAATCACATATCTAACATCACTACACTTACACTTTTTACCACAGAGATAGGTAAGTGACAATCTCAATTCTGTCCAGAGTGCAGATGAAAGTGCACTGTTGCCAGGAGTGTTTGTGCTACAGAAGGTAGCCCAAATTAAAATGTTCACTTCTTTCAAAGTGCACTGTTGCCAGGAGTGTTTGTGCTACAGAAGGTAGCCCAAATTAAAATGTTCACTTCTTTCCTTAGGCATTGAACTATTCTGTTGAGTGGTGAGCAAATGCAAAAGGCATTAGAAATAAAGTGTGCAGAGAAAAAAGCTGATAGTAAAATGATTTCAATCATAGAGTGTATCGAACACTGAACAGAGCAAGAAATGCATTCAAGCGACACATCCATCCTTCTCACATTTACTTGCAGCTTCAGAAATGTACTTTGTGGAAGATATTGTCAAACTGATAGTTAATGACAAATAATGTGAAAGTAGACAGGCTACAGCTCATATGATGTTAGCAACATAGAGACTTGTTCTATTTTATACAACAACACAGTGATAAAATAACTGTGTAAATATGTATTTGCATCCTCTTTGTACAAGGAATAATTAACTGTATTCGAGCCCTGCATTGCCTGTCTTATTTCTCTCACTTCACTTCAGTTATACCTTGTGTCACAGGGATAGTTACCTGGGATATGGAATTTACTCACTAATTATTGTTCAGAGTGCTGATGCCTGTTCCCAGTTGCCAGGCATGTTTGCACTACAGAAAGTAAACCAAATTACATTTATTTTCCTCTTTTTTCCTTCAGCAGTGAAACATGTTTGTGCATCACTTGACAGTGTGCAAATGCAAAAGAAAAGAAAGTTACAAATGATATGAACATTTAATGAGAATAAAAATTAAATAAGGATGCTACTTTCATCACTGGCTTGCAACATCTAACTTGTTTTACACCTCATGACTGGTTCAGCTAAATGCAAGATGTATCCTGTTCGTAAAAATCTGTTTTCACACTTTAGAAACTACTTCTGGCATCATACATAACAAACATTGTCATTAGCAAGAAGTATAGACAATTTTACTAATATAATAAACTGGTAACAGCAAGTCACAAGGACTATAGGTAGGCATCATATTTAGCATTTATCATACAGATTTAGGGTGTGCAAGACATCTTCCAAAATGTGTGTATATCCTTGCAGCTGAAACCATTATCAAAACTATACTTTATAACATCTCACAGCAAATGAGTGTTTTCTCCAAAGTCAATGCAATTACAGCTTGTACCACAGGCAAAGGTAGATAACAGGTATGTTGTATACAGTCATCACTATTTGGAGTTATGACAGTGGCTTAATGACTCCAGGCTTGTTTGTGATACTGATAACAGTCTAATTTTTTTGTATTCATTTTTTTCTTCAGTAGTGAATCCTATAAACGCACTGCTTAGCAGCATGCAAATGCTGATAACAAATAAAAAAAACATATTGAGAATAAATGAAATATGATCTCAAAACAGAATTCAACCACTGCATTATCTGTCTTATTTCTCTCAATTCAATTTATTTCTTGTGTCATATGGCAGGTGCATTCTCTGCAGCCATTATGATTCATGGTGCTGATGGCTGCAGACCAATTCCAGGCTCGTGTGTACTACTGAAGGCAAGCCAAATTAAGTAACCAAATATGTTACCAATACTGCAAACTGAACTCACCACTGTCATGCCTTAAACAGCTAAACTGGATAGAGTTTAGCAATTGCATAACACACAATATCTACTAGTCATGGCATACAAACTGATATATTATCTTGAAAATATGTTTAAAAACATCTCATTGCCCTACAGCCCCACAAGGGCCCCACATTCTGGTGATAAATTCCTACTAAGTAGTACTAAAGCAAATAATTCATCAGTGGGCTCACTATATTCCTGTTGCATCTCCAAACTCTGGAACACCATCCCTACACAAGTAAGAATGACTAGAATGCCTAACAAATCTCCAAACTATAAAATCCATCTCAAACAATCCCTTACCCAACCCTGGTTATGCTCATGCTCATCACCAAGCTGAGACCTGTAGTGCAAGCACAAACTTCTTATTTATTTATTTAACATTTGTTTACCAGGAAGGTCTGACTTGGAATGAAGCCAATTTTCAGTAGAAGCCCAGGGAGAAACGCTCCAGACACATGTCTTTGAAACTGCTTATCATGAACATTTTGCCTACTTCCACTTGAATCACTACACTCCTAACAACTTTCTCTCTCTGACTTAAATCAAATGACCCTTTTTTCAACCCCCATCTTAAACAACACTGCTCATCTTTCTTTTTTTCTAACTGCCACCATCGATTGCTCTACCCCTCTCATGCATTCCCTGTATACCTATGTTATAAAATCTCTAGGTACACCAATTTGTAACAGAAAGGCTAAATAGAACTAATCCTATGTCATGTTCTCTCAGCCATATGCTATTACCATTATCCTTCTATGCAGTACTAATACCCCCCCTCCCTGTCTATGTAATTTTATAAGCTAGTTTATTTTTATATCTCTTGAACTCTTTACAAAACTGTAGAATACTAAACTCTTTGCAAACCTTTCTTTACTAAAATGTATGAGCACCAAACTCCTTTACAACATTTTCCCTTCTACAGTGTCAATTCATTTATTTTCTGTAGAGCTACAAATACTGTATAGACTCATAGCTATTGATGTAAATACTTTACTATATATAGCTATACTGTTATTATGTTTGCTCTTTATGAGAGATGCAACTGCTGTTTTCCGAGAACTCTATCTAAAATTCACTTGTTAAAATAAATGTACTGAGATGGAGCTTTTCTCCCTGGGACTTTGCTGAAAATGGGCTTTGACCTGTTGGACCTTCCTGTTCAACAAAGACAAACAACAAATATATAAATAATGCTCACTTTTCCCCTTAAACTGTTAAACTTGACTCTGCACTGCGAAGTGGTGAGCAGATATAGAATGCAATATTTTAAAAAAAATTAAAAACAGTTTTGGATAACAATTCAAAGGATGATGAAGTGATCAAGGTGTATAACTTGCAATGAGAAGTTACTAATGCATCACACTGACACATTCAGCCTTCTCACATCTCCTGCCATATCACTACTGTTATTTATGTCTTCAGGACTTTAGGTAATGCTATGGGAATGGAAAAGGGGACAGGGAACAGAAGAAATGCCTTCATTTTATGCAGAGCATACACCATTAATACTGACATCATTTCAAATTACAGAGCTGTCTGCCTATCTGGTTTACTCAATACTTAGATTACTTGAGGTTCCCACCTCCACACATTCGTACACTAAAATGAATGTCAGGAATGTGGGTCCAAGATGGCTAACTGAAAGCAGCAACCAGTCAGGTCTCCACACTTAATCTTTTTGTGACACAGGAAAATACTACTTCTAAGAGTGAAAATCTACTCCAACTACTTCATAATTACTTCAGCTAAATAACCACTGAATTTTATGGTTATACCTTAAAATTTTCCTGCCAAATGTATCAAGAAAATTTACCTGCTATAAATGAAGAATGCACAATTCAAAATACTCTCATACAGACTCTTCTCTGAAGGAGGAAACCCAACAAATGATGACATCCCTGCAAGAACTCTCAGTAAAAATGGATATTTTCCAGGTAAATCTAGAAAATCTAAGAAAAAAATTATTCTTAAATAAACTGATATATTAAAAGAACTGATAAATCATCAACAAAATACAATTTCTGACATAGAAACTGCTTTGACAGACATTGATGGAAGACTAAAAGAAGAAGAACAGCAAACAGACTTTTTGTTAAAACAAAACACTTTGTTATTGAATAAATTAGATGACATGGAGAACAGGGAAATGAGATGTAATATTAGGAATTTTGGCTAATGGGAAAAAAAGCAGGAGATAATATGATTTCTTTTTTGTCATCCTGGATTCCCAAATTCTAACCTTACAGGAAGGTTTATCTTTTTTTACATTGAAAAGGCTCATCAGTTTATAAGTAATCCTGTTTCATCTGACACAACTTCTACTTCAAGATCAATAGCTATAACATTTCTCTAATTTCTTGATAAGTAATGTGTGCTCAAAACTGCATGGGCTAAACCACATTTAAAATATGGTCAACACAGATTTGACCAAGACTACTCTGCCAGAACTGTTGAAAAAATTAAAACAATCTGGCCTTTAGTGAGATTACTAAAATAAAACAATATAAAGCCTCAGATAAATGTCCCTGCAAAAATAAAAAATCACCTACAGAATGGTACAGGAGCTTTTAACACAGTAGAAGAAGCTACTTCTTTTGTAAAAAAAAAAAGAAAAAAAAAATAATATTATTCTTTCATAGAAGATGTGGAATGGTCATCAACTCCCTTGAAAAGAACCTTTGAGAAATCAACACCAAAAAGAAGAAACAGAAAACTGACCACCTGCAGTGGCACTTGTGTTAAGTGCTGTTTCCACTAGATTGTGTAAATAGAGGGGCAGGGGGGCTCTAATATCACAGCAGTTAACTTGTGTGCATGCGGGTTATGAATAAAGGCATGTAAATGTGACCTTACATACTGTTGTTCTAAATGAAATAATAGCCTGTAGAAAGTTTTACACTGCTGAGTGAGTCCTTATTAATATCAGACCCGTCTCCCAACATCATCTTCTCTGCAGCACAAAGTTAATGTCATGTCCTATAAAGTGCACTCTCAAAGTATAGAATTCAGACTTTTGCAGTTGCACTTGTGTTAAGTACTCTGTCCTCTTGATTGTGTCACTACATAAATAGGGGGTTCTAATCTCACAACAGTCAGCTTGTGTATGTGATGATGAGTCTATTCATACTTCTCAACTGTCCAGAATTTTACCTCATATTTTGGTTTGTCCCTCATAAAATGTTGGTTTTCTGGCAAATCATTGAGGATGGAAGTTAGAAAATAATGACAGGCATTAGAGTTTCAGGCTTCATACCTTTCAGAAAATTCATGCCAATGGAAAGATGTTATTCTATCAACTTTCTACATTTGAAAGAGGAATATTTAAAAGTTATCCCTATTTTTGTTCCTTTGTCCCCTCTTTATTTATGTCTTAGTCCAGATTTCTTGGTCTAAGAGGTTGACAGGTATGGATCTATAGCATTACTGGAGGAGTAATTTAACAGCTGTGCTCATTTGACCCCCCCCCCCCTCATGAAAAACATTTCCATGGTCAGATTAATCCTACATCCCATTTTCACTCTGTCCACAAACTCATACTCTCCGTGGCACACTGATTAGGTCATAATTTCAAATATATACTTTCACACCACTAAAGTCAGAGCCTTCATGTGGCACTTGCCTATAATACACTTACGTGTAGATTGCTTCAGTAGACAGGTAGGTAGTTTGAGTAGAACAGAGAGTCTGTCCTGATTGTGTGTGTGTTAATGCAAATGGATGCTGTGTCCATATCAGAATATCAAAACCGACAACGTTGAACGCTTACATGAGTGAATATTCAAATACTTGACAACGGTATTGTGGGAGGTTGTACCCACCACACCCCCCGCTAAATATATATTCCTAGTCTGAGATTGCACTACAGTGAGGAAAGGGCAAAAATCTCTATCTTCACTACACCACAAACAAAATTGATAAACTTCAAGTATGTGATTTTTCGCTCATGGGACCGTTCGACATTGTCAGCTTTGATGTTCTGATATAGACCCTGCATACTGGGGTGTCTTTTACCTCTTGCTGTTGACAACATTTAGAATCTAACATAGCTGTAGAAGTCATTTTTGCTCACAAATTTCCTTTGCATGGCACAGCTGATATCATTCCTTCAAAAATGCAGTGTAACTTACATGCAGTCAGATTTCTCATGTGGTGTGTGCATATAACACACTTGCATGTAGGCTGTACCAGTAGATAGGTAAGGAGTTCAAATATAGGAATGGTTGTTATCTGTGAGAGTGCGTGTTTCTTCCTCTTACTGTGTAGAAGAGGCTGCAAATACAAACATGAGGCATGTTTACACAATCCGCTTGTGCTGTGTGACTACTTTTTTCATGAAAACATCAAATTAATACACAATGGTGATGTCATCCACTGAAATATGCAGTGTCACAGTTGTAAAATAAATCTCTAGTTATGCTTGTTTTTCAGTAAAGCTTCATTAACTTGTGAGGTTAAGCATATAGTTCAAATCCTATCACTGCTTACAGTCAGTGTACATGTTAACAGTGCTGCCACCCACATGTGCTATGTTCATGTGTAGATGATGTTTCCTCTTAACAAGAGTTTATTCTAAATTTCCTTTTGAAAAGCTGCATTGAACACTGCTGCTGTCATTTGAGTAGATTGCCATTCTGTACTGGTTGTGGTGTGATGCCCCATTGGCACTGAGGACAAGGGACAATGAGACAATGAGAAATGAACACTATTACCTACGTAAGGCAGGTATTATAATATGGGATTATATCCACATTGTACATAATTGCTGTTCTACTGTCACAGTGACAATAGCATGGGGCCATAAGTGTGTTTAGGTATACCTACCATCAGGTAATGTTGCCTGACATACAGCAATATTCTTTCTGAGTAATTACATATTCCTTGGGTCATACACATGATGTAATGCTTTCTTGTAGCCATTTATATGACAACTGGCGATACACTTATACCATGGCACATGCATTGATCCCAGTATGGTGATGATTTTCTCAACACTTAGGCAAGTGTTTCTAACCAGCATTGAGTGATTGTAAGCATCTGTATTCTTAACTGCTCTGCAGTAATGACATCCTCTGCCCCTATTCTACTGTGTATGGATAGAGTGGCAGATGCCTCCCTCATCCATTTTATCATATAGAAATTATGGGAAAATAAAGTATAGTTGTTTGAATGACTTCACATAAGTGAAGTTCAACAGCTGTGCTAACAGTTCCAATGTGGCATATGTGACATATGTGATTAATAGCCATAACAGAACAGGAGCCCAACAGTAGCCAGCAGTAAAAGATGTTAATCCCAAAAAACACTTTATTTTAACATAAAGTCAATTTAATTAACGTAAAGTCAATTTAATAAAAAATTTTCTCACGTTTTCGTCACTTTAAGTAAAGTAACTTCTTCAGACACACAGACAAATAGCAGTTACACAGTTTCTACAGCATTTAAACCATAGGTTCATAGGTTCATACTAGGCTATCTGCCCTAGGGCATTTATAAGCCTAGCCAGGTGGTATTTTTTTTTTTTGCCACATTTTTTAATTTTTTTTTGCTATGCTTTTCAAGGTTAGTATACTGTGCCTCTGTCTAACAGTGACACAGAAGTGATACCAGGGTAAACCTATGCACCACCTTTGTGGAGAGGGACCACTCCATCCAGCATCTGACAGGCAGCTCACAGTGACCTTCTCCTTGTTCAGCCTGGTGTATTTATGTGTTTGGTTTGCTTGGGCTATATGGTTGCATCACATGTGTTGGAATTTGTTGGGATGAGAGGCAGTTGTAACATTGCCTCAAGATTCAGATTCACCAGCTGGACCGGAGACAACTAATTCCTTTATAATTGAAAAAGGGCCAATGGTAACTTTCTTTCAAGTGAAACTAAGTACAATAAGCAATGCAGCGTTTCAGGAAATAACAAGCAAACAAACAACAAGCATACAAGATTCAGCAGGCCTGGATCTAGTCTATGCTACCAAACAGTTCAAATATGTAGACACTAAACCAGCAGCCTCAACCCATTTAATGTAAAATAACTGTCCTGACTTTTAGAATAACAGACACTAATCAGCAGTTCCCAACTTAGAAGGATGTAAGCTACCTGTTCCCTTCTTAATGTAAAACAACTGGTCTGAAGCCCAAGTGCTTAAACTAAAAGGTTTAGAATGAGTTACACCAAGCAGTAATAAATACAATTGAGTACTTTAAAAGCAAAATAAAGGAGGAAGAAACACAAATACAATAAAAGCAGATAATTTTTTTTTTTTTGAGTGAACAAATGAGATGGGCCCAGAAGTTACAGGACATGAAGTCATGTGACTAATAGCAGCAATTAATTAAAGGTGCAAAGCACAATAATTCAAACTATTAAAGTAAATCTTAAAACTTACATACTACCTCAAATAAAAAGTGTGTATGCAATCAGTATACAATATACAAGAATTATATTAATGTCATTAGTAAAAAGTTATGAATTCAGGCTAACAATTCACGTGCGAGGCAAACAAATAACAATCAACTTGCTTGAAATTTTCACCAGGACAAGAACAACAAGCCCACTACTGGGGCACGTCACCCTCAGTATCAGAGGAACAAAAGGCAGAACAACCATTGGAAGAGATAGTTCCTAATGACTCTGCTGCAGTAAATAACCTTGTTGTTCTCACTAATTCTAAAGGGGACAACTTTTCATCTGTTGTTATAGAAGCAAATTTGGTAGAACTGCTAGCAAAGGGTAACACATATGTTTTAAGTAATAACATTAATGTAGTAAAAACTTTGTTAGACTTAAAGTGTTATGTAAGGAAATCAAATCTTTCCTTTTTATTAGGCAATGTTCAACAACCTGCTCATGTACTTAGGGCTGCTAGTACATTCAACCCTCCTCATCATCCCCTTTTAGCTCTTTATGAAAGTGTGTGTGAGTTAGACATTAGACACATACCTTTCATTACAGCTAGTAATACTTGTTATAAACAGAGCAACATCACTACGGAACAGTTAAAATCACTAAAACTACTTAGATCAGCTCATGTCCATTTAGTTAAACCAGACAAAGGTGGTGGACTTGTTATCTTTGACATCACTGATTATAATAAAAAAATGGAGTTAGCCTTGAATTGTCCAGCCTATGCTAAGGCATCTCTTAATGAACTAAATATTGCACAATCAAGGATTAGAGTGTACTTCAGGGATCTGTTTATAGAAGCCAAAATTGACCTGGATACATTCAATTACATTAATATTCTCTATCCAAAAACACCTGTCATGTTTGGAATACCAAAGATTCATAAGAAACAACATGACCCTTCTATGCGTCCACTTATTGATGGTCGAGGTTCCTTGACATATCCATGTGCAAAACTCGTTGACTCAATATTACAAAAATATCTTAAATTTGAGTCACAAGTATGCAAAGATTCATGGAATTTTTGAAAAGTTTGAACATTTTAGAAGTTAACTAAGAAGACATCTTTCTTACCATCGATGTAGTCGACTTATACACTTCTATTCCACACTTAGAAGCGGTTGAGTGGGTAGAAGTTTATATGAAAAATAAAAAAGCTCCACAAAGGGATATTGACCTGGCAACTGAGTTAATTGATATTATACTTTCCAACAACTTTTTTATTTTTAACGACAAGATCTGTTTACAAAAACATGGAGTTGCTATGGGCTCCCCTTTATGGAGCTTAGTGTGGAGAACATGTTTATGGCTCAATGGGAAGAATATTTTGTATTCAATAACTCTGAAATTTACACTTCCTTCACTTTTTATCCCAGATTTTTAGATGACATCTTTGTGATTTTTAAAGGAAATGAATCACAAGCTAAACAAATGATAGATTACTTTAACTCTACTGCACCATTTTTTTAAATTTACTTACACTTTTCACACTACTAGTATTGACTGTTTGGACGTGAATATAAAAAAAGATATAGTAAATAGGAGATATGTTTCCAAAATGTATAGAAAACCTACATATTGCAGCTCCTATTTACATTTTTCTAGTGCACACCCATACAGACAAAAACGCTCAATAGTGAAAGGTCAACTCATTAGAGCCACAAGGATGTGTACTAATGAAGATGACTTTAATTCTGAATGTCAACTCTTAAGAGACATGTTTTGCAATAGAGGCTACCTGGTTAGTTTAATAAATGACTTAACTAAAGAAATCGTAAACAAATGGAGTAGAGGTATAGTTCAACCACTCTTGACCTCACCTTCCGTTGTCATTGATGTTAACCTGCTAGAGTCACCTCCTAGCCAGGTTGCCAATCAAACTTCACAGTCACCAAACAGTGACTTGGTTACCTTTGTAAAACCTTCAATGACTCAGCAAACTAGGGAGACCTCTTTATGCAATACTTTTATAACCACCTTTAGTAAAGACAGTGACCAACTTAGATTAATTCTCCACAAAAATTGGAGTTTCCTTTATAAGGACTCTTCCCTAGTTGACAGAATTGGCCAGTCACCCAATATTGTTTATAGAAGAGGCACTAATTTAAAAAGTTTTTTTGAAATTAAAAGCACTAAACCTACTTCTAGACTTACTGGAACTTTTATGTGTGGAGCATGTAGGATGTGTAAATACATAAAAACAGGTAATTCCTTTAGAGTATTGAATACATGTAAATTTTACATCAACCATAAGTTGAATTGTGAGTCCAACAGTGTTGTTTACTTAGCTTCCTGTACCTTATGTCCGGCTTTCTATATAGGGAAAATGGACAGTAAGCTTTGTGAGAGAATTTACGAACACTCTTATGCAATTAGCAAAAACAAAACAGAAAATGCTTTAGCAAAACATGTTTAATTAAATGGTGGACATAGTTTCACGTTCCAAGCTATTGACCAGGTACTTCCTGACGTTAGAGGTGGCCCATATTCAGTACTATTAGAGGTACGAGAACTAGAATGGCAGTTAGCACTTAATGCTTTCTGCTTGCCTGATCTGAACGAGAACTGTAATATTTCATGTTTGCTTAAATTAAGAAATCTTACTCATTTACTGATGACATTAACATAACCCTTGTATATTGTATACTGATTGCATACACACTTTTTATTTGAGGTAGTATGTAAGTTTTAAGATTTACTTTAATAGTGTTTGAATTATTGTGCTTTGCACCTTTAATTTATTGCTGCTATTAGTCACATGACTTCATGCTACATGGTTTAAATGATGTAGAAACTGTGTAACTGCTGTTTGTCTGTGTGTCTGAAGAAGTTACTTTACTTAAAGTGACAAAAACGTGAGAAAATTTTTTATTAAATTGACTTTACGTTAATTAAATTGACTTTACGTTAAAAGAAAGTGTTTTTTGGGATTAACATCTTTTACTGCTGGCTACTGTTGGGCTCCTATTCTGTTTAGGATTGTTCGTTTCTTACGCCCAGTTTACTTGTTTGATTATTAGCCATACCGATAGTAAGAAGAGTTGTACAGTTTGATGTTCAGTTCTAGCACAGGGAATCATTTTGTAGAATATACTGACATCACACAACAAACATTACATCATGTCAGTCTTATACCTGAATAATATGCAGGAACATATGCGAACACAGCTTTGGATTTCACTGCAGAAGACATTTGTTCTGTCAATGTCATGGTGAGAGTGCTACTGTGGCACATGCATTGAGTACTGTGGTGTACACAAGTGTGCTCCAGTTCTTAGGTGATATGTGTACAAAAATACAGAGCGACCTTCATTGATCATGGAACAGTGATACACGACTGATCACAAGCGAGTGCACATGAGCATTGACCATGGAACAGTGATACACGACTGATCACAAGCGAGTGCACATGAGCATTGACCATGGAACAGTGATACACGACTGATCACAAGCGAGTGCACATGAGTATTCTCATTTAATTGCCATCAGTCTGATGTGCTGATGTGACATTCATTATTAAGGATCTTTTCTTAATTCACACATTAATTTCAGTTTTTTGTGGCAATACCCATTATTACCTCTTGTGGCAGATGCTGACAATACACAGCTCCTTGGAATACTTTGCATTATGGTGTGAAGTTTACATGTTTACATCTGTTTTTGACTGTTTGCACAATGACTGCGTCAGCTGGAGTGCCTTATGCAAGGGTATTTTACATGTCAAACTCTGCTCCCACATTAATAACACCACACACACACAACATAACCATAACCATAACATGTATAACCATTTGAATTTTAAAGTGCATAATACCCTTCATGGGTATTCCTCCAGCCATAAACAAACTATACAATAGAAGGAGGAAGCTACTAAATGATAGAGCAATATCCCAAAAAGGGAAGGCATCACTGATCAGTATTAGCAAAAACTACGGGCACACATAAAATTGTCTAAGGCCAGCTTAGAGAGAAAGATTGCACAGAACACTAAGGATAATCACAAGGCTTTCTTTAGTTATGTTAGGAACCTGGGTGGTAATTCCCAGATATGCTCAGAAATAGTCCAAAATGACAAAAAATACACCGAACCCACAGACATTGCCAACATCCTAGCTGACAGGTTCAGCGCAAACTTCTCCCCACCCTCCCCACCAAAAGGGCAAATATCTATCCCAGCAGAGTGCTGCCCCCCTGACATCTCAGATGCTCCAAAGCAAAAAACACAGCATCAATGGGACCAGATGGTGTCCCAGCCTGCATCCTACATGAACTCCAAGAAGAGCTAAACCCAAACCTAAAACTACTGTTCAATCTCAGCCTTACTACAGGATATGTGCCCAAAGAGTGGCGTACAGCAACAGTGGTCCCTCTCCATAAAGGTGGTGCCTCAATGGATCCTGGAAACTATCGCCCCATAAGCCTGACTAGTTTGGTCTGCAAAGCTATGGAAAGGATCATCGTGGACCTCATAAATAAAGATATTGGGGACCTACAAACTCTGGATCCTACCCAGTTCGGCTTTGTTAAGGGCAGATCCTGCCTCTTAAACCTGGTTGATTTCTTTAAAACAGTCACCAAGGCCATTGACGAGGGGAAGGTGGTCCACACAGCCTACCTGGACCTCGCAAAAGCCTTCGATACAATACCCACTGGCATTATAGATAAGCTCACCAGCTTAAATATAAACCCCTATGTCACTAGATGGATTGCAAACTGGCTCAAGGACAGAATCCACATGGTTAGAATTGCTGAAGCCGTGTCAGACTCCAAACCAGTTACAAGTGGTGTCCCACAAGGCTCAGTCCTGGGACCTCTCTTGTTCGGTATATATTTCTCAGAGGTGCAGGCCAACACGGAAGGACTGTGGCTGACCAAGTTCACAGATGACTGCAAACTGGGCGCCATAATCAACTCTCACAAGCATCCTACAAAAGGGCCTCATAGAAACAGACAACTGGTGCCAGAGCCATGGCCTCAAGCTAAATGCCAAAAAGTGTATAGTCATCCCCTTTGGCAAAAACAAAGTGCCCACAAATTACCACATAGGTGGTAATCCATTAAGTACAGAAGAAGTAATTAGGGACCTGGGGACCCAAGTTGATAGCAATCTCTCATTTGACAACCACGTGGCCAAAGTGGTTAGAAAAACATTTTATATAGCCCTCCTAATCATGAAGGGATTCACATCTAGATCAGGGGAGCGTGCCTCTTTACTCATCCCTCATCAGACCCATAATTGAGTACAATACCTCTTTTGGGATGTACCTTACCAGACACCTGCAGCAACTGGAAAGACCTCAAAAGTACCTCACCAAGAGGATCAAAGGGCTCAAACAGATGCCATATGCTGCCCGGTTAAAGAAACTCCATCTCTACTCAGTGGCATACCGCCTGCTCAGAGGCAATCTGTGCCTGATGTATAAAGCCATGTCCAACCCAGAATTAATGGACATGCTGCACCTCAGAAAATCCCATCGAGCTACCCGAGAGACTTGAACCTCAGCACTGAAATAAATAGGACATGCTGGAGGGACAGATTCATAACCCAGAGGCTCCCTTCACTCTGGAATAAAATCCCAGTCCAGGTTAGGCAGAGTCCCTCATTTACTCTCTTCAAGAGGAATCTTGATGAGTGTATGGGAGATCGTAGGTTTACCCCGGGTATCACTTCTGTGTCACTGTTGGACAGAGGCACAGTATACTAACCTCGAAAAAGGGCATAGCAATATAAATTTAAAATGGGTGGCGAAAGCCAAACGCATTCTGGCTAGGCTTATAAATGCCCTAGGGCAGATAGCCTAGTATGAACCTATGAACCTATGCCCTTGTTAACTGTCATTTCAACTCAGCACATTAATGGCATTCATATCACATGTAATCTCCTCTTTTGCAATGCTAATTTGGGGGTTGGTACAGTAGTTAAGGTGTTAACCATAGAGACATAAAGTACAGGGTTGGATTCTGACCTCTGAAAGGGAAATTGGCTAGGCTTAAAATGGTCCACAAGGGCAGCTAGCCTAATAGTTGCTCACCTATGAACATCCTATAATATCACGCCTGCTTTTATTTACCTATATTTGCTGAGCAAGTGCGAGCACCATTAGTTGTTGTTAGTACACTTTCCCTGCCTGGTAACCCATCTATTGTACACTTTCCCTGCCTGGTAACCCATCTATTGTACACTTTCCCTGCCTGGTAACCCATCTATTGTACACTTTCCCTGCCTGGTAACCCATCTATTGTACACTTTCCCTGCCTGGTAACCCATCTATTGTACACTTTCCCTGCCTGGTAACCCATCTATTGTACACTTTCCTGCCTGGTAACCCATCTATTGTACACTTTCCCTGCCTGGTAACCCATCTATTGTACACTTTCCCTGCCTGGTAACCCATCTATTGTACACTTTCCCTGCCTGGTAACCCATCTATTGTAGTAGCCCTTGCCATTTGCACTCCCATCTTACTTATTTCTGTATTCATATGTTTCATTTATGTGCACATTGCTTCAGTCCACTTTCCCCTGCTTGGTACAGCTCGACATATTTGGTCTGTGTAGTTCTTCATCCTATCCGCACAAACACTGCTTAAGACGCTTGCCCATAGGCAAGCTTGCTCATGCTGCTCAACACATTTTTGTGGCTGTCAACACTGTTTTTGGCTAAGAAAATATGCTTGCATTCATGTAAGTGTGATGAACAGCATGCATATGCAATTAATGTTGCTGCTCATCGTGCTATCATGTAAACATCGAATAGGCTTTTGCAAAGTCTACAAGATTGTTCATGAATTACAGGAAACAAATAAATATGAAAGTTTTAAGGTGAAGTGTTTCAAGTGCAAGTGATGACATGCCAGTAAACTATAGCATTTACAGAATTAATGTTATTCTAAGTAACATACACCAAATGCCATTACTCTGAGAGTAACTTATGTTAATCTGAGAATACCTAATACTGCTGTGCTTCCTGTCTTCCTAGAGTATGTTTGCTACCTTCAGCTCACAAATTGTCCTTTACTTTCTTGTTACTGCTGTGCTTCCTGTATTCCTAGAGTCTGTTTGCTACCTTCAGCTCACAAATTGTTCTTTACTTTCTTGTATATGTCATGCTTCTTTTTCTAATCATCAATAACACAATAACAATGAAGCATTTTCATGAACTGCAAAGTATCATTAGAATCTTTGTCAGGGATTTCCTTTTAGTAATCAAACATTTCACTGTTTTAAGATACTTTTGTATACTTTCAAGAACTTGACAGAACTAATAGGTTCATAGGATACTACTAGGCTAGTGGTTCTAGAGCCCTTACAAGCCTAGTTATGTTAATCCTACATTACTCCAGTTTTCCTTTGTTATATGGACAAAATTCACAGAGCGAGTCTATGATCAACACTGACTACCCCTGCCCATGAGAGTCATGGGTGACATGGCAGGGGGAATTTGCGGTCTCCCATCTATTTGTCTAGGTTGCACTTAAATAGTGTCAGTGAGAAGCTCTGCTACACATGAACTGGAAATTTATTCCAGAGGAGCAGCAATCTGTTTCTCCAGCATGTTCTGTTTATGTCACAAGCTAGGTTAAGATCCCTAGATCAAGTGACTCTTGTGCCATTTGACTTACAGATCTGCAGCATTTCCATCAAGGCATGGTTGGAAACTGACCTCTAGGCCAGGCACAAGTTACCTCTTAGCAGCCTATAAGATGCAGAGTACGGTGACAGGGCTTTCAGTCTATCTACTTAGGTCATGGTTTTGAGACATTGCATTTTCTTGGTTCTTTCTCTCCAGCTGCTGCAGGTATTTGGTGAGGTACATGCAAAATGAAGCATTATACTCTATTAATGGTCTGATGAGGGTCGAGTACAGTGGAGTTATAACAACTTAGACCCAGATGTGATGTCCTTACTTATGAGATGCACAACATAGAACGCTTTCCTTACCACAGTGAAAACTTGGTTGTCAAAGCTCAGATTGCTATCAGCCTTTTGCCTGAGATCTTCCACCACTGGATTTGAACTTAGGGAAATGCTGTCAATAGTGTAATTAGCAGGGAATTCTGGTTTGCCAAAGAGGATAATAATGCACATTTTGCATTTAGTTTTAGACCATGACTTTGGAACCAGTCATTTGTCTGTGATAGCCCCTCCTGTAATATATTAACATCACTGCAGGACCTAATGATTGAACCCAATTTCCAATCATCAGTGAACTTGGTAAGCCAAGGGCCATCTGATTTAGCCTGGACTTCTGAGAAATAAATTCCAAATAGTAATGCATCCAGTACAGATCCTAGTGGTACACCACTGGTGACGGGTCTACTGGTAGAGGTGGAGTCACCAACTTTGACAGTATTTGTTTGGTTGGTGAGCCAATTGGCTACCCATCAAATGATGTAAGGGTTGATCTACACTTGGGAGAGCTTCTCAATGATACCTGAGTGGAGGATTGTGTCAAAAGCCTTGGCTAGTTCAAGATAGGCAGTATAAACATTTTGCCTTCATCTGAGGCTTTGGTGGCTTTCTTGAAGAAGTCTGGTAGGTTTAATAAGCATGATGTATTATTAACAAAGCCAAACTGGGCTGGGTCTAGAGTTTGAAGGTTGCCTATGTCCTTATTGATAAGGTCCATGATGATTCTTTCCATGGCCTTGCAGATGAGTCTGGCTAGACTTATGGGTCTATAGTTCCCAGGGTGGGCTGATGGTTCCCCTTTCTGCAAGGAGATTACTGTTGCTGGTCTCCACTTGGCTAGAACAATGGCACTTCTCAGGCTATGGTTAAATAGAATGCCAAGTGGGACAGGGTCCATATGGTCCTGTTTCAGGTTGATTAGTAAGCAACCTGGGATGTTATCTGGTCCCATTGAGGCTGTGTTTTTGACCTTGGGAAAGTGCAGATATGACCTGATATATAGAAATTCTAGGTAGAGGATTGGTGTCCGGTATGCTTTGGAGTATGGCTGGTGAGGACAGGGTGGTAAAATTTGCCCCAGATCTGTCAGTTAGCAGGTTGTCAATTTCCTTTAGTATAGAATGAGTGGTGCCATCCACTACCAGTTTGGCACATAACTGGGCATTCTCTTTTAGATTTTGGACATAGTTAAAGAATGCCTTATGATTATCTTTGGCTATGGATGTTATTTTAGCTTCATATTTCACTTTATAGGACTTTATAAGATGTCTGATTCACTTGTTCATGTTATGGATGGAATTCTTCCTCTGTTGAGTCGGTTCTCTCTTGTTCTTAGTTGTCAGTTTCTTCCTCTTGTTATATAACCTATGTATACTTGAGGTCCACTACGGGGGCTTGTTTTTTTGGAGGACCTGATTTTGATCCGTTCAGGTACAGCCAAGTCTATACAGTTGTTTAAATGTTTATACAGGGCATTTGTGTATACCCCAGCATAGGAGTTGTTGTCTGTGATTGTGGGGGATATAAAACTTTTATACCAACACTTATATACTTACTTTACTTAATTACACTTACTTTATACCACCCAGAAATATCCAGGGAATTGTTATGGCTAGGCTTGTATAGGACCTAGGGCCGATAACCTAGTACCAACCTATGAATCTATGAACCTATGAACTTAGTAGGCTGTAGTTTGCTTTAGAAAAGCTTTTGTTTAGTTTTTTTTTTTGATCTTGTGGGGGTATCAGGTGCAGTAGTTACTTCGAACAAGACTGATTTATGGTGCAACCTTATCAGGAAGGGCATCACAAATGGGGTAGTACAGTGACCTCTCCATGTTGGTGAGTACTATGTCTATGACATTTGTGCTCATGTACATCTCTCAATCGATGCAGGAATTGTTGAAATCTCCCATGACTAAGGTCTTGGGCTGTATGGTGAGTGACTCCAGTAAGTCCAGGTAGGTGGTATGTTTTTCTTGGTTCATGGTGGGGGGACATATAGCTAAGAATGATGTGGTAAGGTACATTGCCTATAAGTAATTGGGCATGGAGTAGTTCAACAGAGTCATACTGTTTGACCAGTCTTGAGGGGTACTTGGCCTTAATGAAGATGGATAAATGTCCAGCTTTATTTTTCACACTTCATTCCGAGGTCTGAAAATGTGGAAAGCATTGTAACCTTGCACAGAAGGGATACTCTCCATTGCCTTAAACCATGCCTCAGTGACTGCACAGATGTCAGCATCTTTCAAGGTGATTAGTTCTTCCAGGGATTGCAGCTTCCTGTTCAGATTCCTATCATTAAGCAACAAAACCTTTAGTTTGCCTCAAGTGGATTTTGTTAAGTCAGAAATTTTGTTTATTAGACATGGCCTAAAAAAGGCTCTATGGGGGAGACAAGTGCCTTTTCCAGTATCCAAAAGCCTAGAGGGGTTAGGTGCAGGCCCTCTCTGGCAAAGCAGTGTAGCATGTCGACCATGTCTTCCCAGGCTGAGAGACACTGGATCCCCTGGACTGACACCAGAAGCTAAGCCAATTGTTGAAGTCTATCATTTTTTGTTTATATTGTGGCATCATCCTTGGTGAAGGTAGGATGCTGCTTAAGGCTAGGGTCATACCTGCCTGGGACACATAGTCTGAAACTTCAGTCATGCATCTCTTCATATAGTCCAGAGAGATACATATCAAATCATTCACCCCAACATGGACTATGAGAGAGTCATAACAGTACTTGCTGTTATATGACGTGAGTGCAAGTATGATTTGATGAATCCTGGCACCAGACAGGCAACTGACCATGGCCTTCGCTTTGTCCAGCTTGGTGAGGGGGACATCTGTGTGTCTCACTATGAAGTCAACTATGACTAAGACTAAGACATTAGATCTTTAGGTGTTTTGCCTTAGGGGCTTATTTGCTGAGACACTGGTGCATGTGTTGTTTTGTGTTTTGGTTTTTGTTTGCATATCAGTGTGTACAAGTGGTTTACATTTGGGAGGTCTCTGTCTTTTAGTAGGCTTCTAGTGAGTACCTCTGCATAAGTGTGTTTATGTGTTGTGACCTTGTTTTGTATAAGCAGTGATGTCTGGTTTGTTCTTACTTGATAGAATTGACTTCAATTTCATAGTATCATTACAACTCTCACATAGAGCATTTGTTCATTTTTGGAGTAAATGGTTGTCAATACACATGAGGCAACTAGTACATTGCCTCAGGATGCCCTTGTCAATCAAGCTGGCCAGGAAAATAATGGGAAACTGCCCGTCCATTATAGCAGGTTTTTACTGTATATACTGTGATGGTAGGAGGGACTGCCAGCCATGCCAGGAGAAGTAGGGAAGTGGATGTATGACTTGTGCCAGCACAGATAGCTGGAATTTTGTAAATAATTATATGTAATTTGTATATCAAACTGATTTGTACAGATCCTTGTGCTGAAAATGTATTTATGAGATTTTCCTGTGTTAAAATGTATCAACAGTGCACCTTGCTGGAATGAAAAGAAATGTACATGTATTATTGCAACTGAATTAAATGTGTATGTTTAATAGAAGATGCAAGGACAGCAGAGGTTAAACAGCTAGCTTACTGTAAGAAAAATAAGGGAAATGCATATGAGCTTATGAGTTAAACTATTAAAATGGCACACCACAGTGCTGAATAGAACTGGAGGTGGTGGGTCTGGAAGAAACTGTTGTTCATTAGCTCAGTAAAAAGAGGGGAAGTCCCAGGCACTGTCATAAACATTTTGATTTGCATTGTAGACATCTATGCTAAATTCCTGTCTTAGCTTCAAAGAAGGATATACTCTGAGAACCTAGAGTCAGGTGACCAGATTATGTAATTCAGCAAGCCATTTTGGATATTGCATTTTACAAAGAGTAATCTCTGAGCATGAGTATTCTGTTTGAGAGCCTGACCAGAAAGACTGCTCACATATTAAATCTTGCCTTGCCCAAGTAAGTTATTAGGGGATAGTACTTCTTCTAGATTCAGTCAGGAAAATATAGTGAAGCTTAGTTTAAATATTGTTTTTTCTTTATTAGTCTGAGTCTGTTCATCAATATTATTTTCAATGTTCCCTGTGATTTGAACTCTGTGGTTTACTGTAAATATATATTCAGTGTTTTAATGTTCTTCTGTTATTTATTATTAAATATATTTAAAACTTTTATTGAGGCTGGTCCTTGTAGAAAGTACTTAACTTCTGAGAATGCTTAAATTTATTTGGTGACACTGTGTGGGCAACTCCAGAATGTCTAGCTGTCTTGTTCAACTAATACTATTTGTATTAGTATTAATATTACACAGTATAATTGGACACCCTTTGTTAAGGGCCCTAGAATAGCTGATTGTGGAGTGCCTGGTGGCAGTGATAATTATCTTCTACTCTGGGCAGAAGGGGTCACATCAATTAATTATGTGCCAGCCTTTCCCAGGTGTGTGTGTGTGTGTGTGTGTGTGTGTGTGTGTGTGTGTGTGTGTGTGTGTGTGTGTGTGTGTGTGTGTGTGTGTGTGTAAAAAATCAAATCTCTAATTGCATGTGTGTGTGCGTGTGTGCGTGTGTGCATGTGTGCATGTGTGTGTGTGTGTGTGTGTGTGTGTGTGTGTGTGTGTGTGTGTGTGTGTGTGTGTGTGTGTGTGTGTATGTGTCAGCTACTTTGGGCAAGGACATGAAGCACAGGGTTTACAGAGAGGGTGCTGGAGGACTTGGCTTGGATACTCGGCTAAGGACCTAACCCTACAGCTGTACCAGTGGGAAGTCTTATTGGGGACTTGGAAGGAGACAGATATAGAGAAATTCAGATCAGGGGCTGACTGTGTTCCCTGTGTGCTCTTAAGAGAAATTCTACTTGATGCAGAGAGGTCTGCATCTAGAAATACTGAGTGTATCCATTCGTATTCCTAGTGCACGCCCCTCTCCAGTGTCAGTGGTGAGGATTCAGGGTCCTTGATCACTGGCCCAGCATGGGGACATCACATATACTATTAGAGATGGGAGTGGAGTAGTTAGAGTAGTTTTTTGCACTAAAACTAACAAAGGGGCTTGTTCTATTGAAGGCTAGGGAGCATAGTTTGGCAACACTGCTCAGTGCGCAGATGAGTTGCCTATAATGCACCAGGAAAGCTTGGGAGGATTCCACTGACAGATGTCTGGGGGAAAATTGTGTTTCAAGGCATTTACATCTAAACAGGGCACAGCTAATCACCGCTGTAGGGTGCGCAACAACACTCAAATGTGAGACTTAAATACAGGTGAAAATAAACACTTTTAAGCTAATCCGCCAATAGGAAAGAATGCAATGTACATTTTTCCAGCAATCCCCAGCTCAGACAAGGCTGAATCTACACTCTTCTGCCACAAGGGTGCAGGGGAGCCCTTCTTGATATAAGACAACTGGTGTAGTGCTCACATGTAACAATAACAGGCTAAATTCAGCAGATCTAAATCTGGACTATGCTATCTAGGCTAACAGTATAGGTGAAATCAAGTGCAGAAAATGATGCAGTCACAGAAAGTACAAAGCAGAAATAATGCAACAATTAGTTAAAATACAGTTTAATGAAGTCCAGCAGAATCACAAGATATACTTACTTTCTTGTTTTAGCCTTAAGTTTCTGCAGATACACTCTGGAACACTGGAAAAGATGTCAAATATAGAGCAGCTCTGGTTAATTGAGCACAAACACATGCAAACACGAGGCTTAAATACAGGTGAAAACATTTTTAAGCTAATCTACCAATAGGAAAGCATACAAAGAACCTTCCTCCAGCAATCTCCAGCTCAGACAAGGCCGGATCTACAATCTTGTGCTACAATGGTGCAAGGGAGCACTTATTAATGTAAGATGTCAGATTTTGTGTTTGACTGTATCAATAACAGCAATTTGGATGAAAAACGCTTTATATTTATTTGTGTAATTGGCGTTTAATGTGGATTGTCCGTGGAGCTGTACATTAAAGACTTGAAGTGACTGTGTCTTGCAGTTTCCTTTGGCTCGTCAGCACTTGTTTGGTGTTTGGTGGTTCTTACAAGTGCTTTCAGTTGTTTTTATTTGTATCAATAACAGGCTAGATTCAGAAGATCTGAATCTAGACTATGGTATCTAGGGTAATATTACAGTCGAACTGAAGTGCAGAAAATAATGCAGTCACAAACAGCAAAACGTAGAAATAATGCAACAGTCAGTTAAAATACTTTTTAAAAAGCACTGTCAAGAAGCAATTTAACCAATGAAAAAAACATGTGAATTGTGCAGCCTAGATAATTCTCCCACAAAAGTCACCAGGCCAAGCAGATTTCGTAAAACAGAAAACAAAATGGAGTAAGTAAAGCTGAAAGCAGGTCTATCAGCAAGTCCCAGACAAAAAAAAATAGGTTTACTTTCCTTATCCAGAAGGGAATCACCAGCAGTGCTTTTAGTTTACGCAGTCTTGAAATCTTTTTACAAAAGGCAAAAAGTTCATAGAATTTTAGTTAAGTACTAGGCCCTTGTGGGCCATTTCAAGGCTAGCAAATTTCCTTTGGAAAGGTGAGAATCAGATGCTGCATTTTGTGATTGGGAGGGAAACACCTTGACCATTACATCAACCCCCATCACATCTACACATTCACATTCAAAGAAATCATATCATATTATAGAGACAGCTACCAATTATCCTAAAGCAAACTCAAACTATAGAAATAAATATGTGGAGAAGTAACGTTAGTATGTCATATGTCTGTTTTCATTTTTGTACACAATGTAATTCAGTGGTTATCTGTCTTTCAGAATTTGGTGTCAGAAACTATAAGGTATTGTTTTGAAGACTTAGTAACAGCATGTAGTCTAAAGTATTGAAGGATAAGAATCAAGGGATGGTTCAATATAAAAATGATCCGCTTTTATACTGGCTTAAAAATTAATGTTTAGGCCAAGTATTCCATGCAAACTGCACTGCCAATCTTCTTATATAGTTCTACATTATATGCCTGTTATTAAACCGCATACTTCTCAACTATCCAGATTTGTTGCAGAATGTTCAGATTCTTGCCTTATATTTTTAGTCTGTTCCTCCTAAAATGTTTGGTTTTCTGGCAAACCACTTATGACTGAAGTCACTAAATAATGATAAAATTTGACTTTCAGAGATCATATAATTCAGAAAATGCATGCTACCACAAACCATCTTATTCTAGCACCTTATTTAAGTTTATAAAAGAAATATTTAAACTCTGTCCCTGGTTTTGGGCCTTTGTCCCACCATTTTGTTAGCCTTTGTCCAGATTTTCTGGGCTAAGAGGTTGAGAGGTATGTTAAACTGTTACATTACACATACATCATTTTGTTTTAATTATGCTATCATATTCTTAAAGATGATGCAATGAACTGTGATGATGTAATGTGCAAGCATTCTGTGAGATCTCTGTTTCCCTCTCTTTAGCTGAGGGCATATGTGAACATTAGTATAACAAACAGACTTGTATGACATGGATTTATACAATTAAGGCAAACTGAGAAATATGCATATTTATCTTCACTTGTGTGCACAGTTTGTGGTAATTAACAGGATACTGAAATTAATTTAGGTGAGGTGAGAATAATTAAACAAGATGGGCACTTTGACAATTAATTGTAACAGGTTATTAACTGTGTGAAAGTCATTAGCAGGAAATACTTTGATAATTATAAAAGTAGCAAATGTATGCCGAGGTGTGTTAATTTGAAGATTAGCATAATAGAAACAAAGCATAATGCATGAGTGTTCTCTGAAAGACTATAACATACATTTAAATAAACTGGAATAATTTCACTTAAACTGAAAAATAATGATTTGGACAACAACATCATATCAAAAACATGCTTTTTATATCCAGATTTTATTGTCATGTGAAAAAAAATGTTTAAAGAAACCCTAATGAATCTCACTTTTAGGAGCTTTATTATGCCTTTTCAGCATACAACACTTGCAATATGCAAATGAGAGGGATACACTACCATATTTCATAGCACTCATTTATTATAGCTACAGAATTTGTGATATTTCCCTTTAAATTAATATTATTTTTGACATTTAGAAGAAATTAGACCTGCTACTTATGAATGCTAAAATAGACGTTACATGAATGAGATGTTTCATCATGGGTTAGAAAGTACATGCGTACCACATTATAATGAATCTACCATACTTCAAACTTTCCTTTTAAGTATTCTTTGCATTACATAACATTTTTGTAAAAAAACGCTGAATGTGTTGGTATGATTATTGCAAACAAAAACACAACCCTTTTTATTTAAACTTACTTCACATAAACAGAGTTTATCTCTGACCTTAAATAATTATGTAATTACTCAAAAATATTGCTTAAACTGTATTTTTTCCTGCAAGAAAATCCCAAAACAAGCAGCTACAAACAGTCAGGCTTTAATGATATGTTATTTACTATTAGTTAGCCTTTAATGCCATTCACGCAGATGTAAGTCTTTCACTGTAAAAGATGAGGAGAGTGTATGAGCTGGAATAAAGTCTACCGTGAGATAGATTTGCCAGTAAAGGGTGCAGAGTTACGGAATGAGTGGAGCGATAACTTCCCCTGTGGCAGAAGGTGTTAAGTGCAGTGAGCTTAGAGAAAGATGACAGCTGATGGCATGGTTTGAATCTAATGTGTGTACCTCTCAACTGTTCAGATTTTTATCTTATATTTTCAGTCTGTTACCCATAAAATTTGTGGTTTTGTGGTAAATCACTGAGCATTGAAGTCATTAAGTAATGACACACATTTCAGTTTCAGACTTTATATCCTTCAGAAATACATGCTATCACAAAACATATTATTCTAGAAACTTTCTAAGTTTATAAGACAGGTATTTAAAATCTGCCTCTATTTTGGGACCTTTGTCCCTCATTATTTTAGGCTTTGTCCAGATTTCCTGAGGTAAGAGGTTAAGAGGTATGCTAGTGTGGGTTCTGCAGTGTAGTGTTTATCACATCTACTTCATGTGTGGATAGTCTTGGGTTCAATCCCAAATGAAACCATTGTTTGGCAGTTAGCATAAGAGAATATTCATAAGAGTCATTAGCAAGCTACTTTTTGTGGTACAGGTTTTGATTTCCTCAGACTTCTAAGGGGTTGGATTAATGATTAAGATGTTTTCCTCACCTCACATAGTACAGGGTTTGATTAGCACTTTTGAAATGGAAATTGTTTAGGCTTACAATAGCTCTGCAAGACTAGCTAGCCTATTACTTACCTATGTCCTGTCACATATGTCCTGTGTGCTGCTATGCTGTTAATGGATGCACAAGAAGCATTTGGTATTACAGGGTGGGAGTTTCTGATGGGATTGCTGTAGTAGGCGAGGGTAAGTAAGTGGTTAAACGCAGTTTAATTATTTTAAAGAGGGCCGTGGGAGAAGGCATTGTTTAATGAAGACAGGACGGTGAAGATGGACTCAGGAACAACAATGAGGAGAAGACATATGTCTAGTTTCCTTACGTCTATTTATGCATAGGAAAATGTTGAATGTTAGGGAAGGGATATGAACTGGGGAAGGTGAGCAGTATATACTGTTTTTGTGGATCACTGCATGACGTTATTATAGACACAGCAAAGAAGTCAACAATAGTACTTTAAGTCATCAAAGAGTTTGGAGAGGCATCAGGAATAAAATATGATCCAAAGAAGTAAGTGATGGTCAATGGAAGGATGGAATATAGAGTAAATTGGGTTGCTGTGAACCGATGGGGGTAGTATGTAAGACTGCAGATATATTGAAATGTAGAAGATATTGGGAAGAAAAACTGAACGGAAGGTAAGGATAAGGTAATGAGGTGATTGAATTACTGGTCATTTTTTTTTTTGTTTAAGCAGAAGGATGGAAGTGATTAGAATCTTACCATGAGCTATTTACATGGGGAGGAATGTAGGGATAGATCCAAAAAAATGTGTCAAGGAAGATTTACAAATAATGTGATAAACCTGTATAAAGAGAAATGTGAGAAGGGCTGCTATGGCAATTACTCAGGTAAAAAGAAGGGAGACATTTGCGTTGGGCTGGACATATTAAGATATGTTGCATCTATGAGTATGGTATAAAGTTTAAGAGGAAAAGAAAAAAGAGATCTTTGCTCAGAAGAATGAGAAGTGAAGAAATAGAGTGAAATATTTAAGAGGATAGAAAGGATGGCTGTAGATGAGGACTATAAGTTTATGAGGAATTTATGATTACTCGTTGAAGGTCTTTTCTCTGCAGACAAACCAATAAAAATAAAATGCTGAAAGCCACTTTAAGCAAACCTGATCTTAATTGTTTTTTGCTGGGTGAGCTGCACCCCCATCCCCCCCCGCACCATGTGTGGAGGATATCCCTCACTACTTAACTTATACCAGCTTCATGGTCACACAACAGTGGAGAAAGGCAACACCATACCTTCACTGAAAGTGGCTTCCAGTGTAATGGTGTCATGCTGCTGTCAATCAGGATAACAACACTCAGCAAAAACACACATTCCTGTAGATGGGAAGGGCAATAGATGAAGAAGAAATGGAAACCCTGCTGTTAAGAAGTCTACAGCTGGAAGTAAGGGGTGGAGAAAGAAAGTATAGAAGTGCTATAAATCATGAATAGCTAAGGCTGGAGACATTACTGTAAGAGAGTGAAGAGCGTGGTGGATTTTAGGGAATTTGAAAAGTTAAGAGGAAGATATATAATATGGAATGGGGTAATGGTTGTTCTGTGAGGGTTTAGGGGAAAAGATTCAGGAGATAAATAGAAAGAGAGGTAAGAAGATAGATAAAATATAACAAAAGGAAAGTGACAGGAGATGGGATAGACTAGGGTAGGACCAGAAAATGGAGTTAATTATTGAAGTTTTGGGTATGAGGAGAACAAGAAGACAATAGAAATAGGAGAGAGAGAAGTGGTTTTATTTCTTGATCTGAGTTTAAAGTCATTTTAACAGTCTGTATCAGCTTTAGCTAAGGCTTTGAAGCCTGCAGTAATGATTTCTGTGTGTAGCTGTACTGCATTTTAGCTGTTTAAGTGGTGTAACTGTTATTAAATCATAGGTTCATAGGTTCATAGATGTGTACTAGGTGAATGGCCCTGGAGCCTTTACAAGCCTAGCCCATAGGATTACCCTGGCATCGTACCACCCAACCTTAGTTCCTAGTGTCTCTGTTGAGTGGAGCCACTGGAGTGATCCCCAGGGTGAAATTTCTATTTCCCATCCACTCATCAAGATTTCTCTTGAAGAGGGCCAGTGAGATGCTCTGCTTGACATGTATGGGAAGTCTATTCCCATAGCATGGGCAGTCTCTGGGTTATGAACCTGTCCCTCCAGCACATTCTGTTGATTGTGGTAATGAGGTTGAGGTCTCTGGAGTGTGTGGTGCAGATGGATTGGGATTTCTTTAGATGTAGCATTTGTAACAGAGCTGGATCAGGCATGGCTTTTTAAGTCAGTCAGAGTTTGCCTCTAAGTAGGCGATATGAGGCAGACAATAGTTGGAGTGTTTTGAATCTGTCCAAATAGGGCAAGTGTTTAAGGCCTAGGATCCTCTTTGTGAGGTACTTTTGCGGCCTCTCCAGTTGTTGCAGGTGTCTAGTGTGGTATATGCCAAATGGGGCATTGTACTCAATGATTGGCCTAATGAGGGAAGAGTAGAGGGAGACAATGACCTCTTTCTTCCTGGATGCAAAACCCTTAGTAATGAGATGTGCCACATAGAAGGACTTTCTGACCACAGTGGCAATGCGGTGGTCAAAAGAGAGGTCACTGTCAACCTGTGCTCCCTGATCTCTTATAATGCCTTCTCTGTTCAGTGGACTACCATCAATGTGATAATTCAAGGAAACTGGGTTTTTCCCAAAGAAGATGAAGACACATTTTTTTGGCACTGAGCATAAGGCCGTGGTTCTGACACTAGTCGTTGGTCTCATTGAGGCCTTTCTGTAGGATGTCAACATCACTTAGAGAGGTAATAATAGCTCCCAACTTGCAATCATCTGTGAACTTTGTCAGCCAGAGTCCCTTTGTGTTGGCCTGGACTTCAGGGAAGTAGATACCAAACAGGAGAGGACCCAGGACCAAACCCTGTGGGACTCCACTCGTGACTGGTCAGCAGTCTGACTTGAAGTCAGCTACTTTCAAACTGTGGGTTCTATCTGTGAGTCTGTTTGCAACCCACCTAGTGATATAGGGGTTGATGCCTAGCTTAGTAAGTTATTCTATGATTCCTGAGTGGGAAATGGTATCAAAGGTCTTGGCCAAATCAAGGTAGGCTGTATGAACCACCTTACCTTCATCCACAGCTCTGGTGACTGACTCAAAGAAGTTGACCAAGTTGAGCAGGCATGATCTACCCTTCACAAAACCAAACTGTGTAAGATCTAGAGTTTGGAGATTCCTATATCCTTGTTTATTAGGTCCATGATGATGCATTCCATAGGTTTGCATATTAGACTTGTTAGGCTAATGGGGCAATAGTTCCTGGGGTCTTTAGTTGGTCCTTCTTTCTGGAGAGGGATGACTGTAGCAATGTGCCATTCGGTAGGGACAAAGCCCAAGATGAGGCTGTGATTGAACAGAGCACACCGGTGAGGTGCCAGTTCACTCTGTAGTTCATGTATAACACAGCCAGGGATACAGTCAGGTCTCATAGATGCTGTATTCTTGGCGTTGGACAGTGCTATTTTAACTTGTGCAGCAGTAATACTGGGTGTCTGGCAATCTACTGGTATTCTGATGGGTCCTTTGAGGGGAGAGAGGGGTAAAGTTAGCACTGAATCTGTCCACCAGTATATTTGCAATATCTGTTGGCTCGGTATAGGAGGTACCATTGTGCATTAGCTCAGAGCAAATTTGGGTATTGCCATGGTAATTCTTTACATAACTATAGAAGACCTTGTGGTTGTCTTCACTATCTGCTGCAATTCTGTTTTCATAGCTAGCATTTGAGGATTTGATGAGGGACCTCAACTTTTTGTTGAGGCTGATAAGGGAGTTTTTACAGTCTTAGGACTTCACCTTATTCCACATTAGTTTCCTCCTTCTGTTGTAGAATTTGTTTATGGCAGGGGACCACCAGATTGGATTCCATTTTTTTGAGGAGAGCACCTTAGTTCTATTGGGGATGACGAGATCCATGCATTTGTGTACGTATTCATAAAGTGCATTGGTGTATGATTTGGCTGTCATGCAACTATTCTCCATTTGCATGGGTGCCGTGAAGTTAGCCACCTCTGTTTTTAAGAGCCCAAAGTTAGCTTTGGAGAAGTTTTCATGATGGTTACCTTTGTTGGGGGGGGGGGTGGATTTCTTAGGTGATTAGCTTGTGATCGGATCTAACCAGGGAGGAGTTGACTATTGGTGTAGAGTAATGGTCGCCCATGTTAGTAATGTCCAGGTCAAGGATGTTGTTACCTCTAATGGGGGTAAGAATGAGATGGTCCAGGGCATTGGAATTAATGAATTCCAGAAAGTGTTGGGTAAGTGTATTGGTACATGAGTAGTTTTCCCAGTTAATGGAGGGGTAGTTGAAGTCACCCAGTATGAGAGTGTTAGGTTGGACCCTAATATTCTCCAGGATGCTTAGGAATGTGGAGTGTGACTCTTGGGACATAGTTGGGGACCTATAGCAGGCGATGACCTGAATTGCTGTCTTACCCAATGTTAGCTGCACCTGAAGTATCTCAGATGCATTATGTTGGGCTACCAGTCTGGAGATGTGCACATCCTTTATGAATATAGAAACACCACCACCTTTGGAACTTTGGTCCAAGTTCTGGGGCCGAAAGGTGTGGAAAATATTGTAGCCTGGTAGTGCAGGAGTGCTTACTGTTGCCTTGAACCAGGTCTCTGTTACAGCACAGATGTCAATGTTCTCCATTTTAAGGAGTACTTTCAGCGAGTGCATTCTGAGATTTAGACTTCTAGCATTGAGCAGCATGATCCTCAAACTGCATTTTTTTTTAGCTGTTGCAGTGGTAATTTGGTCTTTGGAACACCATCTAAAAAAGGCACTATAGGGGTGGCAAGAGACCTGGCCAGTATCTGGAAGCACAGGGGTGACAGATGCTGGCCATCTCTGGCAAAGAATCGAGGTCTGTCAATCATGTTATCCCAGGCAGACAGATACTGTTTCCCCTTAGAATCACACCAGAAACTTAGCCAATTGCTGAAATCAATCATTTTCTGCTTGTACTGTGGTATCATTCTGGGTGAAGGTAGGATGCTGCTCAGGGCTAGGTTTATAACCGCCTGGGTTACATAGTCTGAGGGCTCCTCCATGTCTCTTTTCATGTAGTCCAGAGAGGTATGTCTCAGGTCATTCACACCCACATGTACAATGACAGAGTCATATTTGTACCTGTTGTTGAGGGACTTGAGTGCATGCATTATGTTGTTGATCCTGGCACCTGACAGACAGCTGACTGTTACTTTCTCCTTATTCATAGATTCATAGGTTCATAGGTTCATACTAGGCTATCTGCCCTAGGGCATTTATAAGCCTAGCCAGAGTGTGTTTGGCTTTCGCCACCCATTTTAAATTAATTTTGCTATGCCCTTTTTCGAGGTTAGTATATTGTGCCTCTGTCTAACAGTGACACAGAAATGATACCCAGGGTAAACCTGCGATCTCCCATCCACTCATCAAGATTCCTCTTGAAGAGAGTCAATGAGGGACTCTGCCTAACCTGGACTGGGATTTTATTCCAGAGTGAAGGGAGCCTCTGGGTTATGAATCTGTCCCTCCAGCATGTCCTATTTATTTCAGTGCTGAGGTTCAAGTCTCTCGAGCTCATAGCTCGATGGTATTTGGATTTTCTGAGGTGTAGCATGTCCATTAATTCCAGGTTGGACATGGCTTTATACATCAGGAACAGATTGCCTCTGAGCAGGTGGTATGCCACTGTGTAGAGCTGGAGTTTCTTTAACCGGGCAGCATATGGCATCTGTTTGAACCCTTTGATCCTCTTGGTGAAGTACTTTTGGGGTCTTTCCAGTTGCTGCAGGTGTCTGGTAAGGTACATCCCAAAAGAGGCATTGTACTCAATTATGGGTCTGATGAGGGATGAGTAAAGAGGCATGATGACCTCCCCTGATCTAGATGTGAATCCCTTCATGATTAGGTGGGCTATATAAAATGTTTTTCTAACCACTTTGGCCACGTGGTTGTCAAATGAGAGATTGCTATCAACTTGGGTCCCCAGGTCCCTAATTACTTCTTCTGTACTTAATGGATTACCACCTATGTGGTAATTTGTGGGCACTTTGTTTTTGCCAAACGGGATGACTATACACATTTTGGAGTTTAGCTTGAGGCCATGGCTCTGGCACCAGTTGTCTGTTTCTATGAGGCCCTTTTGGAGGATGCTTGTGTCGGCTGGAGAGTCGATTATGGCACCCAGTTTGCAGTCATCTGCAAACTTGGTCAGCCACAGTCCTTCCGTGTTGGCCTGTACCTCCGAGAAATATATGCCGAACAAGAGAGGTCCCAGGACTGAGCCTTGTGGGATGCCACTTGTAACTGGTTTGGAGTCTGACATGGCTCCAGCAATTCTAACCATGTGGGTTCTGTCCTTGAGCCAGTTTGCAACCCATCTAGTGACATAGGGGTTTATATTTAAGCTGGTGAGCTTATCTATAATGCCCGAGTGGGGTATTGTATCGAAGGCTTTTGTGAGGTACAAGTAGGCTGTGTGGACCACCTTCCCCTCGTCAATGGCCTTGGTGACTGTTTCAAAGAAATTGACCAGGTTTAAGAGGCAGGATCTGCCCTTAACAAAGCCGAACTGGGTAAGATCCAGTGTCTGTAGGTCCCCAATATCTTTATTTATGAGGTCCATGATGATCCTTTCCATTGCTTTGCCCACCAAGCTAGTCAGGCTTATGGGGCGATAGTTTCCAGGATCCGTTGAGGCACCACCTTTGTGGAGAGGGACCACTGTTGCTGTACGCCACTCTTTGGGTACGTATCCTGTAGTAAGGCTGAGATTGAACAGTAGTTTTATGTTTGGGTTTAGCTCTTCTTGGAGTTCATGTAGGACGCAGCCTGGGACACCATCTGGTCCCATTGATGCTGTGTTTTTTGCTTTGGAGAGGGTGGCTCTTACCTGAGCATCTGAGATGTCAGGGGCGCAGCACTCTGCTGGGATAAATATTTGCCCTTTTGGTGGGGAGTGGGGGAGAAGTTTGCGCTGAACCTGTCAGCTAGGATGTTGGCAATGACTGTGGGTTCAGTGTATTTTTTGTCATTTTGGACTAATTCTGAGCATATCTGGGAATTCCCACCCAGGTTCCTAACATAACTAAAGAAAACCTTGTGATTATCCTTTATAAGTGCCCATAGTTTTTTGCTAATACTGATCAGAGATGCCTTCCCTTTTTGGGATTTTGCTCTGTCATGTAGTAGCTTCCTCCTTCTATTGTATAGTTTGTTTATGGCTGAGGTCCACCAGACAGGAAGTCTTCCTTTGGAGGATTGGGTCTTGGTTTTATTTGGGATTGCATAATCCATGCATTCCTGAAGGTGTTCATAGAATGCGTTTATAAAGGATATTGCGGTCTGGGCCATATTTTCCATAGGCCTGGGGGCTTTAAAGGATTCCACCTCGGTTTTGAGGAGTGTGAAATTTGCTTTAGAGAAGTTTTTCACTGTGGTTTTCTGGGCAGGGGGTGGGGTTGGGATGTGAATATCCAGTGAGATTAGTTTATGGTCTGAGCTTACCAGTGAGGGATACACTTCTGGTCTGGAGCATAGAGTCCCCATGTTGATGATGATCAGGTCCAGTATGTTTTCCCCTCTTGTGGGAGTGGTAACAAGTTGTTCCATAGCATTTGAGTTTATAAATTCTAGGAACCTTTGGGCTAGGTTGTTGGAGCTACAGTAATGCTCCCAGTCTATGTTTGGGTAGTTGAAGTCGCCCAATATAATGGTGTTTGGAGAGACCTTCATATTTTCCAGTGTTCTCAAGAAGGCCGAGTGGGGTTCCTGAGTTTGGGAGGGTGGTCAGTAGCAGGCTATAAACTGGAAGGCAGTTTTACCCACTGTTAGTTGCACATGGATAGTTTCTGATGCTTCGTGCTGTACCACCAACCTGGAGGTGTGGGTATCTTTGACGAATATTGATACTCCCCCTCCTTTTGTGGTTCAGTCCAAGTTTTGGGGCCGAAAAGCATGGTATGAGGTATAACATGGTAGTGCTGGGGTGTTCTCGGGAGCCTTGAACCAGGTTTCTGTTACTGCACAGATATCGATGTTCTCCATGCTAAGGAGAGTTTCGAGTGCGTGCATCTTGAGGTTTAGACTTCTGGCGTTGAGTAGCATTACTCTTAATTTCTTATCCCTTGTGATCCCTATGGAGGTGGGTTTGTCTTTTGAGCCTTGCCTAGAAAGGCACTATGGGAGTAGCAACAGCCTTCGCCAATATCTGAAAGCCCAGGGGTATCAGGTGCAAGCCGTCCCTAGCAAAGCATCATGGCTTGTTGAGCATGTCATCCCAGGCTGACAGGCATTGGATCCCCTTTGAATGACACCAATACTTAAGCCAGTTGTTGAAATTGATCATCTTGTCTTCATATTGTGGCATCATTCTTGGTAAGGGTAAGATGCTACTCAAGGTCAGGTTCATACCGGCCTGGGCTACATGCTCAGAGAGCTCCTCTATGTCTCTTTTCATGTAGTCCAGGGAGGTATGTCTCAGGTCATTCACACCAGCATGGACAATGACTGAGTCATATTTGTACTTGCCTTGGAGTGACCTGAGTGCTTGTGTTATGTGGCAGATCCTAGCGCCTGACAGGCAGCTCACCGTGACCGTCTCCTTGTTCAGCCTGGTGAGTGGGACGTCAGTGTGCCTGATGATAGAGTCACCTATTACAAGTGTATCAGGTGTGTTGTTTAGCCTTAAGGGCTGTGACTGTTCGGCACACTGACTTTGTGAGCTATGTGTTGCAACCTAGTGAGTGGGATATCAGTGTGCCTTACTATCGAGTCACCTATGACTAGTGTGTTGGGCATACTGTTTTGCCTCAGGGGCTTTGGTGGAGTGGCACACTATTTAGGAGAGTTATGTGTCTCATGATTAGTGTTGTGTTGTGGTGGTTGAATGTTTTTCTGCCTTGGAGGCCTCTGGTGTTTGGTTAGATTTTTAATGAGACCCTCCGCAAAGGTGGGTGCATGTGGTTTGTGTTTTTATGTGAAGGCAATGCTGGTGTGTGTTCTGTGGGACTATGTGTTCCATGTGGTGTGGTGCAAGTGTTGACCTTCTCCTCTTGACCAGGTATTCTGGTCTTGGCTGGAAAGTGCATGGCTTCCAGTTTGGATATACAAGTGCATCTCTTACAAGTCTGAGTGTTGGGGTGTAAGAAGAGAGGGTTGTCAGTGTACATAAGGCAGTTGCTACATTGCCTCAGGATGCCCAAGTTCACCAGGCTAATAGGAGAAGCACAGGAAACTGACCTTTAGACATGCCTGGAAGGGTGGGCATTAATAAGTACTGGAGCTGTTTCCTTATAGAACGTTTAGGGCTGGAAGCACTTTTGTGTACTCCAATAATTGCTACAAGAAGTCTGGTAAAGTGCTAAACTAACAAGCTAGTAAAAGTGCAGGTGAGGAGAGAACTAGCAGATCTAAGGGAAAAATTGAAGAGCAGACTTTGGCACTGCTCAGAAGCTTACAAACAGTGCTGGACACAGCAACTCTATATCTGGGCTAGATTAATTACACGAAAGGTGGGAAACAAGCACAGATGTGGGCTTTTAAACCAGAAAGTTGAAAGAGATGGAAAAACTGCCCAAATGGTCAATAAACTACAATGTTTGGGCCAAACAACACTCCTTTTGTGGTAGATAGGCTACCTAGTACTTGCCACTCCCACTGATAAGCTAGAAGGCTTCCCTCCAACACAGGAAGGCTTGGGGGGCTCAGAAGCTTACAAACAGTCCTGGATAAAGCAAATCTGTACCTGGACTAGACTAGTTATAGGAAAGGTGCGGAACAAGCTCAAACACAGGCTTTTAAACCAGAAAGTTGAAAGAGATGGAAAAACTGCCGAAATGGCCAATAAACTACAATTTCTGGACCAGAAACCACTCTTCTTGTGGTAGATAGGCTACCTAGTGCTTACCACTCCCACTGATAAGCTAGAAGGCTTCCCTCCAATACAGAAAAGCTTGGGGGGCTCAGAAGCTTACCAACAGTCCTGGATACAGCAACTTTGTATCTGCACTAGACTAGTTACAGGAAAGGAAGGAAACAAGCGCAAATGTGGACTTTTAAACGAGAAAGTTGAAAGAGATGGAAAAACCTGCCCAAACGGCCAGTAAGCTACAATTTCTGGGCCAGGAACCACGCCTCTTGTGGTAGATAGGCTTCCTAGTACCTACCACTCACACTAACAAGCTAGAAAGCTTCCCTTGAACACAAAAAGGCTTGGGGGGGGCACAGAAGCTTGCCAACAGTCCTGGATACAGCAAGTCTGTGTCTGGACTAGACTAGTTACAGGAAAGGCAGGAAACAAGCTTAGAATATATATATATATATATATATATATATATATATATATATATATATATATATATATTTTTTTTACAGAAAAGCAGCTAAAACAGCGGTAAATACAATTCAAATGTAGTGCAGGCTAGCACACTTGAATGTGTAGCAATATTACGGCAAATACAGTTTAAATAAATGCAATTAAATTAACAAATGACTAAAAACAAGTGCAGAAGGCTGTAAATTAGAAGGCTACTAACAAACAGTAATAAGTGCAAAATAAGAGCAACTGAACCGATAACATGCAGAACAGCAAACAGACAGTTACAGTAAGAACAGCTGAATAAAGTATATATATATATATATATATATATATATATATATATATATGTATAAATATATATGCATACACATATATATAATTTTTTTTTTCATTCTTGTGTACTGTGTATGTCAGGTTAGTTCAGGACTTGTTTTTGCATCAGAGAAGTTCCAGGCCAGTCAGCTCAGAGTAAGGGTCTGATTGTTATTCCATCCCTCTCACCTTGTTGTAGTTGTGTTCTTAAACCCAGTGTGTCTGTTGTTGCCCGCCCCTTATGATAATTGGACAACATATGTCCCTCTCAATCCATGTTCATTGGCTGTTGACAATAAGCACATAGGTATAATTTTTCAAATTCTCTACCCTTAAACTACTCATAGGTTCATAGGTTCATAGGTAGGTACCAGGCTATCTGCCTGAAGGCATTTATAAGCCTAGCAGGAATGTGTTAGCTTACACAGCCCCCTTAGATTAGTTCCCTGTGCCTTTGTCCAGCAGAGCCATTGAAATGATCCATGGGGTATACTTTCTGTTTCCCATCCCCTCGTCAAGGTTTCTCTTGAAGAGGGTTAGCAAGGAGCTCTGCCTAATGTAGATTAGTATCTTTTTCCAGAGCATGGGAAGTCTCTGGGACAGGAATCTACCCCTCCAGCATGTCCTATTTATTGTTGTGGTGAGGTTAGATTGCTAGAGCATGTTGATCTTGGCCATATGGTTTTCTTTAGGTGGAACATGTCCATCGATTCTTGGTTAGACATGGCCTTGTATATCAGGCAGAGATCACCTCTGAGTAGGCGGTATGCAAATGAGTACAGATGGAGTTTCTTCAATTGAGCTGCATAGGGCATCTGTTTGAGGCCAGTGATCCTCTTGGTGAGGTACTTCTGTGGTCTTTCCAGCTGTTGCAAGTGTCTTGTAGATATTTCCCAAATGGGAAGTTGTACTCTATGATGGGTCTGATGAGTGATGCATAGAAGGGCACAATGACCTCTTTTGATCTGGATGCAAACCCTTTTGTGATTAGGTGGGCCAAATAGAAGGATTTTCTAACCACTTTGGCAAAGTGATTGTCAAAGGAGAGATTACTATCCACTTGGGTCCCCAGATCCCTTATTACGTCTTCCATATTTAGGGGACTACCACCTATGTGGTAGTTTGTGAGTACTATGTTTTTTCCAAAGAGGATGACTATGCACTTAGCTTGCGGCCATGGTTTTGACGCCAGGTATCTGTCTCAGTGAGACCCTTTTGGAGGATGTTGGTGTCAGCCGGAGAGTCAATTATAGCTGCTAGTTTGCAGTCGTCTGCGAACTTGGTCAGCCATAGTCCTCCTGTGCTAGCCTGTACCTCTGTGAAGTATATGCTGAACAGGAGGGGTCCTAGGACTGAGCCCTGGGGAATGCCACTTGTAACTGGTTTGGAGTCAGACCTAACTCCCGCAACTCTTACCATGTGAGCTCTGTCCGTGAGCCAGTTGGCAACCCATCTCGTGTTGTAGGGGTTTATGTTCAGGCTGGTGAGCTTGTTTATAATACCTGCATGGGGAATGGTGTCGAAGGCCTTTGCAAGGTCTAGGTAGGTTGTGTGAACAACCTTTCTCTCATCTATAGCCTTGATAACAGTCTCAAAAAAGTCCACCAGGTTTAGGAGGCATGATCTGCTCTTAACAAAGCTGAACTGGGTAGGGTCCAGTGTTTGGAGGTTCCCAATGTCTCTCTTAATGAGATCCATGATGATGCTCTCCATAGCCTTGCAGACCAAGCTAGTCAGGCTTATAGGCTGATAGTTTCTGGGGTCTGTTGTGGCTCCACCTTTGTGGAGTGGAATAACTGTTGCTGTGCACCCCTCTATGGGCATGCAGCCTGTGGAGAGGCTGAGTTTGAACAGTGTGTTTAGGTGAGGGGTTAGTTCATCTTTGAGCTTGTGTAGGATGTAGCCTGGGACACCGTCTGGTCCCACTGATGCTGTGTTTTTGGCTTTGGAGAGGGCTGTTTTAACCTGAGTAACTGTGATTTCAGGGGCACTACATTCTTCTGGTATGGTCATGGGCCCTTTTGGGGGTTAGAGGGGGGTGAAGTTTGCACTGAACCTGTCTGCCAGGATGTTGGCGATATCGGTCGGTTCAGTGTATTTTGTGCCATTCTGCACTAACTCTGAGCAGATCTGAGAACTGCCACTTAGATTCTTGAAATAGCTAAAGAATTCCTTGTGGTTATCTTTGGAGTCCTTGGCAATATTTCTTTCAAAGCTAGCCTTGGATAATTTTATAAGGGATTGTAGTTTCCTGCTGATGCTGATCAGGGATGTCTTCCCTTCTTGGGATTTTACTCTTTTCTGTACTAGTTTCATCCTTCTATTGTATAGCTTGTTTATGGCAGTGGTCCACCTGACTGGTTTCCTTTTCTTGGAGGAGTGAGTCTTGGTTTTGTTTGGGATAGCATGATCCATGCATTCATGTAGGTGCCCATAGAATGCATTTGTAAAGGATTTTGCAGCTTGGACAGCGTTATCCTTTAGCATGGGGGCTTTGAAACTTTTCACCTTGGTCTTGAGTAATGTGAAGTTTGCTTTTGAAAAGTTTTTGATGGTGGTTTCTTTGACTGGGGGTGGGGGTGGAATGAGGATATCCAGAGTGATTAGTTTATGGTCAGATCTAACCAGCGAGTGGTTGACCTCTGGTGTGGAACACCGGTCACCCATGTTGGTGATGACCAGGTCCAATATGTCACCTCTGGTGGGGGTGTTGATCAGTTGATCCAGGGTGTTAGAGTTTATAAATTATAGGAAATGTTGGGCAAGGTAGTTAGTACTTGAATAGTTCTCCCAGTTAATGTTTGGGTAAATGAAATCACCCAATATCAGGGTGTTTGTAGGACCTTTATGTTTCCCAGTGTTTCCATAAATGCGTCTAAAAGACTGTTGATAAAATTGCTTAACATTGAGTATACTGATACTGCTTGAATTGATCTTAGTATTACATTACTGAGTTTTTTTTTTTTTACTATAATTAGCTTCTTGCTGGTGGCAGAAGTTTCAAGGCTAGTTGTTTTCATATAGAAATTTAAATACTCAATAGAAATTCCAGTCAAACATTATTCCAAAACTGAACTCCAAGCAGTTATAGTACCTCTGCCCACAGAGTCCTTCCTGTCGGTATCATGGACCAGCACTTCCCCAAAACATCTCTAGCCAGCCTGATTGAGATGAATATGTTAAGGCAGTGTAAGAATTGGCTCATGGTGTCTGACGATCATCTATTACTCAAACAGCAGAACTCAGTGTGTAAGATATGTACATATATAATATCCTTGGAGATAAAAGTCTCAATCACAGTAAACTCAGACACAAAAATTATTAGCAATACACCACACATCACACCTCACCAAGGCCATCACAATACAGCTAATCCATAACATGCGGAGGTTCTAAAGATTAACTTGCTCAGACTTCAATGACCTCCCAAATACACCATATGCACAAAGTATCACAAAGCACATTTGGCACATTAAGGCTACTTCCTCACATAGCAGAAGGAGTTCCAAAGTCACAGACGCTGAGCCTGTAAGTCATAGGCATCAACACATTCAAACTTTCTTGTTATAGGTGACGCCATTGTAAGACATATATATGTGCCTCTTACTAGGATGAGTAAGAAAGAGTGATGCTAAGTTGTTTGTCTGGTGCCAGGATCCATCAGATCATGCATATACTCAAGTCCTTTCAAGTAGCAGTATGCCCCTGTCACACTTCATGCCAGTGTCAATGACCTGGGATGTACCTCCCTGGAGTATATGAAGAGAGACTTGATGGAGCTCTCAGACTATATGCATAAGGCAGGTATGAGCCTAACATTCAGCTGCATTCTAACTTTTTCAAGGATGATGCTGCAATATGAGCAAAATATAATTGAATTCATTAATTGTCTTTTTGCTGTCCTTTAAAGAGGGTTCAGTATTTGCCAGCCTGGGAGGATAGACTCGACAAACCATGCTTCCATATCAAGGACAGCCTGTATGTGTGACCAATAGGGTTTCAGTTTTTGGCAAAGACATTATCTACCCCATAGTGTCTTTTCTAGGCATAGCCTGAAAACTTACCAGTGTAATGAAGCAAGGAAAATAAAATATGAAAATGTTACTGATCAATGCTAGGAGCCTACAGAAGAAACTCCACTACCTACAAGCCCTTCTCACTATTTAGGACATTAACGTCAGTGTAGTGACTCAAACACATCTTTAAATAGCGGACAACAGTCTTACTGTGCAGGGCTATAACACCTTCCACACATTAATATTAACTTTTGTGCAGGAGGTTAAAAAGGTGGAGGTGTCTCAGTCTACATCTAGAAATTACACCCATTAAGGCTGGTAAAGCAGCCTGATGCACTAGAACTTCTTCTTATCCAAATAAACATCAGAAAGGTCCCATAGTATATATTAGATTGGGGCCAGATGGAGAGATGTAAAGCAAGCAAAGGAGAGTAGTAGTGTGGAAATTGAATTCATCCTCAAGTCTTGGTGAGTACCTTCATGAGGTGGACCCTGTTTTTCACAAAATGTCACCAAGGCAACACTGAAATATAGACCGTATTTATATAGCATACATCATGGACAGAAGTAAGTCAAAAACAAAAAAGGATAGCTGGGTGCACAAGAACCAGGATAAAAACGTGCCCAGTCCTGGTAGTTGCACTGGTGCCAGGACTGGAAAAAATAGTGTAGAATCTTCAAAATGCAGTAATATTCCTCCAATGGGGCCAGGCCAGCCCGAGGGGGAGGATGGCCTCCCTGTTGTAGAACGAAGTAGCAGTCCACAAAAATCACAAACACTGATAGGCCAAAGAAGAGCCATAAAGACGATAGAGTGGATTATTGAGGATAAGAAAGAAATTATGTATTGTTACTATTATGCAGAAAGCCCAGATTTTCCAGGCAGAGGATATACAAAAAGATTAAAAGATAAATTAGAGGAAAGAAAAATACTTCCACAGGAAAAACTGTCAGAAGCTTCAAATGAAAATGTGTGTTCATTAATACAACAGATTTTTGAAAAAACAGTATATAGATCAAGAAACTTTGATTTGTTTGGAAAAAGAAGCATCTGAGGAAGTGTGAAAATGTAAACAACAAAACCTCTATATTTTTGAAAAGTATAAAAAAAAATATGGACATGGGAAAGAAAGAGAGATTTGATATGGTGCAATATTTATACAAAAGAGAAAGCCAAGTTAATTAATATAGAGAAGGCACTCTCAAAGATATTCAAAGAGAAATATAGGCAAAGACATCCAGATATGGAACATTTTACAATAAAAAAAATATCATAAGGATGGAATGTAAAAAATATTAGTAAAGCAGACGTTAAAGAAATAGAAGTAGAAGTTATGGAGTACCTGCGAAGTGAAAGATTTAACGTAGAAGGCCTAACACAGACTACATCACAGCATGATGGAGTCCCCAGAATAAAGAAAAGCAAGAAGATCAGGAGACGTGAAGAAGAAATATGGACACGGGAAAGGAAAAGAGATTTAATATGGAGTAATATTTATGCAAAGGAGAAAGCAAAACTAACCAATACAAAAAGAAGAGCACCAAATATATTTGAAGAGAAATACAAGCAAAGGAATCTGGATATGGAAAACTTTACAACACAGAAGATAAGAAGACTAAGAGGAAAAGTAGAAAAGGAGATTAGTAATGGAGAAGTCAAAGAAATAGAAACTGATGTTATGGAGTACCTGCGAAGTGAAGGATTCAGTGTAGAAAATCTAATGAAGAAAGCACCACAACAGGATAGAGCAATGGATATCTAAATTAAGGGGAAACCAGTGGAACAGGAAGCAATTGGTCAGGTGCCATATCAAAATATTTTGGAGCCTGAGACTGTGGAAACTCTGATGCAGCCAGTGTTGAGGAGTGATAGGCCAGTGAGTTCCCATATGATAAAGCAATGGATGGCACAGGATGAAACTGAAGAGAAGGTGCCACAGGAAGATGCTATAGAACTCTCTATAGAATGCTCGCAGGAAGTGGAAAACAAAGGATGTGCCTCAGTCTGGAAGAAAATAAACTAAGGGAAGAGTTGCTTGATTTAATGGACATAGATATATTAAAATCAACAAAAGAAATCGAGTGCAGAAGATCAATAAAACCCCAAAAGTCAGAGGTCTGATAAAACAAATGAACACAGTAATTAGGACTCTCCACAGAGATCCATGCAATATAAGAGAAGTGAACAGGCTATATTCTTGTGCAGCTAAATTAATAACTGATAAAGTTCTATCACAAGAACACAGGGTAGTGAGGCAAAGGAAGGGAAGAAATCAAATACCATAATAGAAGTATCAAATAGAGAGAACTATAAAGCAATTAAGACAAGAGGTGTCACTTTTAAAAGACTATAGAAGAGGGAATAGATCAATAAAAATACTAAGAAAGAGATGTGATAAAAGCAATGTTCAACATTAGAACAGACCAGGATCTATCATGCACTATCGCAAATAAACTAAAAATTTCAACACAGGTGGAAAAACCTAGAAGATACACAGATAAATATAAAGGAAAAGTACAAAATAAGCAATTTAGTGATGACCCAAAAAGTTTTATAGAGAATTGGGAAACAAGATAAAAGGAATTGAAAGGCTGTCAAAAAAAGAAGAAATAGATGCATTTTGGAGAAGTATCTATGAAGATCTTGTAGAACACAACAAAGATGCCAGATGGATAAAAGAAGTAAAAGAAAGAATAAGAAATTTAAAGGTACAGGAAATGACATTTTTATTTATTTATTTATTTAACATTTGTTTACCAGGAAAGTCTGACTTGGAACAAAACCAATTTTCAACGGTGGCCCAGGGAGAAACCCTCCAGATGCATGTTTTTATAACATGGGAGGAAACTGGAGTTCCTGAAGAAAATCCACACAAATGCAGGGAGGACATGCAGACTCCACACAAAAGGCACTCTAGCTGAGAATCGAACCGGAGAACTTCTTGCTGAGAGGTGACAATGCTACTGCTGCACCAGTGCAGCATCCAGGAATGTTTGCTGAAATAACAGCTAGAGATATTGAAATAAAGTTAAGAAAAGCCTCAAATTGGAAAAACCCAGGCCCAGATGCAGTACCTAACTTTTGGTTAAAAGTATTAACATCTTTGCATGAAGACCTAGCCATGAGTAAAAACTATTTATATGCACACCCCAAACAGAGACCAAGCTAGCTAACAACAGGCTAAACAACTGTCCTACTTAAGAGTGAACCTGCAAGCTACATCAAAAATTATTGACCAGCAACTTGCCTTCCAACAACATATAAACTCTGCATGGGAATTGATGCCGACAGAGTTTATAGTCATTTAGAAGAAAACTGAATTATGGCAGAAGAACAAAAGGGCAATGAAAGAAAGTCATATGGAACAAAGGATCATTTGTTGTTAAATAAAGTCATAGTGGAGAACTGTAAAAAGGGAAAGAATCTAAGTATGGTATCAATTGACTACAAAAAAGCATTTGACAGTATCCCACATTCATGGATGAAAGAGTGCTTAAAAATGTATAAGATGCACCCTACACTGACATTACAGTGACCATGAAACAATGGCAGACCACTTTGCAATTTAGCCATGATAAAGGACAAATTATTATCCCAGGGATCAAACTTCAAAGGGGGATATTCAAGGGTGACTATCTGTCACCATAGCTGTTCTTCCTTGCCCTTAACCCATTAAGTTGTTTATTTTACTGGCTCCTAGACAAAGTCTAACAACTTATCTTCTCTTTGTCAATTATTTAAAACTGTATCATCAGATGAGGAACTGAAAGCACAGCTGTAGGTTGTTAAAACATTTTCAGATGATATTAGAATGTCATTTGGCCTTGCTAAATGTGCAAAAGCAACCTATAAAGCAGGAAAACTGCAGCACCAGGAAAACATCAGTTTGGGACAAAAATGTGATATAAAATAACTTGAGCAAGAGGGAGTGTATAAATACTTGGGAATTGATGAAGGATCAACAATAAAACATGAACAAATGCAAGTAAAACTTAGTAAGGAATATTTTAGAAGACTCAAATGAATCCTGAAAACAGCATTGACATCCAGGAACAGAATCCAAGCTATAGACCAATTTGCTCTTCCTGACCCAACTTACAGTTTTGGAGTCATTGATTGGCCCCAAAATGTGTTTTCAATAGATTAGATATTAAAACAAGAAGGATGCTTTGTGCTCACCAAATGATCTATGAAAATCAGTGCATACCAAGATTATATATTCCCCATTCTGAAGGAGGGACGGCCCTCTTTGAAATTGGTTACATGTACAGATCTACAGTCGTGGGACTCCACACATATCTGCTGACCTCACAAGTCCCAAACATAGTGAAAGTTTTGAAACATAAAAAGAATAAATCTAAGATGACTTCCCTGCTTAACTTACCAGAAGCATATCGGTGTCAAGCAGGAATGGAAATCAAACAAGAAGTAGATAAAAATCAAACAGCAACTGAATGTGCCAAAAAAGAATATGAGGTGAGCGATAAGATGAAAAGGCAAGAAATGTGGAAAATGCATAAATATAGTTGCAAGTATAGAAAACTTCTGGAAGAACCTCATGTTGATCAGGAATGAACAAAGGAATGGTTAAGGAGAGGTGAATTCAAACCAAGAGATGAAAGGTTAATATTGGCAGCCCAAGACAGTGGGCTACATACACGCTGGTTTACAAAGTCCATTGAACATGTGGGAGAAACAGACAAATGCAGGTTTTGTAAAACCTAATTGGAAACAGTCGCACACCTCATTGCTGGTTGTGACATACTAATGTTAGAAGGACTGTATACTGAAAGGCATAATAATGTGGCAAGACTGTTGCATGGGGATTGTGCAAACATTATGGTACTGAAGTAGCTGAAAAACACTGGAAACATGAGCCACAAAGAGTCATAAAAATTATGAAGTTTATATCACCTGGGATCATTAATTACCAAAAATTCAAAAGATAGATGCTAGAAAACTAGATATAGTAGTCCAAGCAATGAAGATGAGTAGCATTGATCATTGAAATCACCACAGCCAGTGATTAGTGTCCTGCATACAGAGAGGCACAACATTATAAAATATCTGCAGGCAGAAACAAGAGCAATGTGGAAGAATGATAACCAAATTGTTCCAATAGTAGTAGGAGCACTGGGTCTTACAAGAAAGAGTCTACAAGCATATTTAGATATGCTACCAATATACGTAACTCCATAAGAACTGCAGAAGGAGTCATTACTGGGCACATTGTGGGTGCTGCGAAGAGCACTTTTGGCTGACATCAAAGAATGAAACAATGCTAATTTCATGAACTTTAATCGTAGTTTGACTTCTGAATGGAGTCCATTCCCATCATGGTATTAAAAAAACCCCAAAATTTGGAGAAATTAAAAAGGGCCAGATCATATATTAGCTAAATACAGAACTCCCTCTATGACAAAGGAAAGCCACAACTCTTATCTACAGGTACTAAAATCACTCAGTATTATACCCAATACCATTCTCCTAGATGCGTTAAACTATCCTACTATAGTTTAGGAAACCTACACCAGCACTAGTGCACAAGCACAGAGATTTATGGACTTTGTCAGTACAAATACCCTGGAACAATTAGTCAGAGTACTCATTAGGGGAATAACATCTTGGATTTTGTACTTACTAATATGGGAGCATCTTGCATCATCCTTTGGGTATCTTAATCACTTGTTAGGTCTGACCATAAAGCAGTCTCCTTCAAATTGAAACTGAAACCAGAGATCCCTTCCACCTAACGTACCTTTAGAAATGTCTTTAAGATAAACTACCAACTCCTAAGTGATACATTGGCATGCTTCAAATCTGCAGCAAACCCAGTTAACTCCACTGAATATGCAGAAATGTATACCACCACACAATACCAGCATGTAAACAGCTGAATAGATGCAGCTGTACCCTGTAGAAACAAGTGCAGAGTAAACAAACCCACATGGAGGGAACCATAATATTATCAAGCTTTTTAATAAAAGGAAAATAATTTTGACAAAAAAAAGACGAGTAATTTCCAGAATGGTAGAGCCCTTGTCACAGAAATAAACAATTCAAGAGCTTAATAAAATCCACCAAAGCCAAGCTTTAGGCAAAAATAGCTACTTGAGCCATTTTAGTTATTATTTTAGTTTACTTATTTGGCATTTGTTTACCGGGAAAGTCTGTCTGGACAAGTAGTCCATTTTAAGTGGAGGCCCAGGGAAAAAAGCTCCACATAACAGTAAATAGATACATACAGTTTTATAAAGAGTAATAAAAAACACTTTATATGTAGTATTACAAGACAAGTTAGAAATACATTGGACTGGACTAAGAGTAGAATGAAAGAATAACACAATATGACTTGTTGCTATATTAGTATGATTGATCAGATACTAAAGAATGAGAGAAGTAAATAGAGTAAAAAATATATAGTGGTTATTGAGTTGCTATTAAAGTGATGGCAGAAATATTACAGAAGTGAGAAATTATGCGGAAATGAGAGGAAAGTCAGAAAGAAATGAGTAGTAAGGATAGTATATTTCATGGGGGAAGGAAAGAAAGAGAGGAAATATCTTCTTCTTCTTCTTTCAGCTGTTCCCGTTAGGGGTCACCACAGCGGATCATCTGTTTCCATTTCTTCCTGTCCTCTGCATCTTGTTCTGACACACCCACCACCTGCATGTCTTCTCTCACCACATCCATAAACATTATCTTAGGCCTTCCTCTTTTCCTGTTACCTGGTAGCTTCATCCTTAGCATCTTTTCCCTAATATACTCTGCATCCCTCCTCAGCACATGTCTAAACCAACGTAATCTTGCCTCTCTGGCTTTGTCTCCAGACCTTCCAACCTGGGCTGACCCTCTAATATATGCATTCCTAATCCTGTCCATCCTCGTCACACCCAGTGCAAATCTTAACATCAACTCTGCCACGTCAAGCTCTGACTCCTGCCTTTTTGTCAATGCCACTGTCTCCAACCCATATAACATAGCTGGTCTCACTACCCTCTTGTAGACCTTCCCTTTCATTCTTACTGGTACTCGTCTGTCACAAATCACTCCTGACACTCTTCTCCACCCAATCCATCCTGCCTGTACTCTCTTCTTCACCTCTCTTCCACACTCACCATTACTCTGAACTGTTGATCCCAAGTATTTAAACTCATCCACCTTCACCACCTCTACTCCCTGCATCCTCACCATTCCTCTATCCTCCCTCTCATTCACATACATATATTCTGTCTTAGTCCTGCTGACCTTCATTCCTTTTCTCTTTAGAGCATATCTCCACCTCTCCAGGGTCTCCTCCACCTGTTCCCTACTTTCACTACAGATCACAATGTCATCTGCAAACATCATAGTCCACAGGGACACCTGTCTGATCTCGTCTGTCAACCTGTCCATCACCATTGCAAATAAGAAAGGGCTCAGAGCTGATCCTTGATGTAATCGCTCCTCCACTTTAAATGTATCCATCACTCCCACCACAGACCTCACCGCTGTCACACTACCCTCGTACATATCCTGTACCACTCTTACATACTTCTCTGACACTCCCAATTTCCTCATACAATGCCACAACTCCTCTCTAAGTACCCTGTCATATGCTTTCTCTAAGTCCACAAAGACACAAAGCAACTCCTTCTGACCTTCTCTGTACTTCTCCATCAACACTCTCAGAGCAAACATCACATCTGTAGTGCTCTTTCCTGGCATGAAACCATACTGCTGATCACTAATCATCACCTCCCTTCTTAATCTAGCTTCCACTACTCTTTCCCATAACTTCATGCTGTGACTGATCAGTTTAATCCCTCTGTAGTTACTACAGCTCTGCACATCACCCTTATTCTTAAAAATTGGTACCAAAACACTTTTTCTCCATTCCTCAGGCATCCTCTCACTTTCCAAGATTTCATTAAACAATCTAGTTAAAAACTCCACTGCCATTTCATCTAAACACCTCCATGCTTCCACAGATATGTCATCTGGACCAATAGCCTTTCCATTCTTCATCCTCTTCATAGCTATCCTTACTTCCTCCTTGCTAATCCACTGCAATTCATGATTCACTATCGGCACATCATCTGACCTTCTCTCTCTCTCATTCTCTTCATTCATCAGCCCCTCAAAGTACTCTTTCCATCTGCTCAACACATTCTCCTCACTTGTGAGTATGTTTCCATCATTATCCTTTATCACCCTTACCTGCTGCACATCTTTACTAACTCTGTCAGTCTGTCTAGCCAGTTGGTACAGGTCCTTTTCTCCCTCCTTAGTGTCCAACCTTTCATACAACTCTTCATATGCCTTATCCTTAGCCTTCTCCACCTGTCTCTTTGCCATGCACCTCATCTCCTTATACTCCTGTCTACTTTCTTCATCTCTCTGACAATCCCATTTCTTCTTCACCAACCTATTTCTCTGTATGTGGAAAAGAAGAAGTTAAGTTAGAAGTATTTAGGAAGTGAGAGAGGTAGTAGGAGTTAGTATGGGGAATGGGAGGGGATAGTAGAAGTCAACCAGGGGATATGCATGTGCAGCACCATGAGGTGGTTATGTGGGACTTAAAAAGTTGTTTGAATTTGGTGGGATTGGCAGTAATTATGATGTGTTGAGGGATGGTATTCCATATCTTAGAGATATAATGGGAGTAGAGGGAGTCCCCATACCTGTTGTTGGTTTTTGTGACTTTTAGTAGAACTTTATTAGAGGATTTTAGAGTTCTTTTGTTGGATTGGATTTGTAGAAAATTTTGGAGAGCTGGGCATTTCTTGGGTTGGTATATTATGTAATGAGATGGAGTAAATTGGGTGTAGGAAAGGAGATTTGGCAGCTCTAGCCAATTCAGTTGGTGGAGGGAATTCCAGTGATGGTTTCTTTATGGAGAGTTGGTAGCAAATCTGGCAATGTTGTTGTAGCAGTTTTCAAGCTTAGTTAGGTCAGTTTTCTTTAGGTTAGTGAGGGTAGGAGATGCATATAATAGGGCGGAAAGGAAATGGGTTCTGGCAATGGATTGTCTGACAGAGTTAGTGAGGTATGGCTTGACTCTATAGAAGGATCCAAATTTTACATGGGTATTTTTGACTACTGTTGCTAAGTGTTTGTCAGATTTTAAGCTAGGGTCAGTGGTTACCCCCAGAAGTCTTGTATGAGTTACCAGGTCAATAATGGTGTTGTTTGATGAGAAAGAGGGATAGATAGTTGAAGGATTTGTTGTCGGAGTAGATCATTAGTTTTGTTTTATTGGGGTTTAGTATGAGTTAATAGTGAGACAGGATTCTATATCTGAGAAACATTGTTGTATTAGTTTCTGGAGTCGGGGAAGGAGGGGGTGCAGGACAGATGGTACTGGAGTTATCTGCATATTGAATGATAGTGGCATGCTGAGTAGCCATGTGGAGTTTCTTTGTAAAGATAGTGAATAGAAGTGGACCAAGGATAGAGCCTTGTGAGACACCAACTGTGATGGGTAAGAGGGAGGAGAGGTCCGGTTGCCATTTGACAGCCTGTTGGTGATCTGATAGGTAGCTGAGAAACCATGAGAGGGATGTTTGGGTTAGGTTTAGAAGTAAGAGTTCTTGAAGGAGTTTTTGGTGATTCACAGTGTCAAATGCCTTGGACATATCAAGGAAGTTAGAGGCTACTAGTTGTAGTCATTTTTAAGTTAGTCAATAGTTTTGGTGAAAGTAATGAGGGCCGTTGTGGTACTATGGTTGGGTCGGAAGCCATACTGGGTATTAGTAAGGAGATTATTTTTGAAGAGATGGCTCATGAGTTGTAGATGTACACATTTTTCCAGGATTTGTGATAGTGATGAAAGTACTGCTTTTGGCCTGAAGTTAGAGAGTTCTGTATGGAGTGGGATGATGTATGATATTTTCCATAGCTTGGGCACATATTGTTCTGAAATGGAATTGTTGATTAAGATAGAGACAGGATATGCAATGGTTTGGCAGCTAATTTCAGTTATTTGGCAGGTAGCGTGTCTGCAGTGATAGATGTGTTTTTTAGTTTATTGTGCATTTTATTATGGTACCGGTTTGTACAAGCTTGAGAGAGAAGGCATTGGTGGATGCTATAGTCTCTATAGGTGATGTTGGGTGTGTATTGTTGTTTTTATTTGCTAATGAGAGTATGGAGTTAATGAAGTGTGTACTGAACTGGGTAGCTATGTTGTCAGTAGTATTTGGGGTGGTGGGAATTAGGGTAGTGAACTGTCTGGGATGTAATAGTAGATTTATTACAGTTCAGAATTTTTGTGGATTATTTTGGTGCTTTTTGTTGGAGGTTGGAGTGGTACTGTTTTTTGTTGTTTATAATCTGCTTTTTTGCTTTATTTCTTAGCTGCCAGTAGTTATCAAGGTTTACTTGTTTTTTTGTTGGTTTCTTAATGTGCCAGTGCTTTGTCCCTAGCTTTGAATATTGTTTTATGTTCCTTGGTTAGCCATGGTACATAGTTAGCTTTTGCTCTAGTGTTTCTAGGTGATGCTAGGCTATTTAGGATGTCTAGGAATTTGTAGTTGAAGTATGGTACAGCATTATCTAGCTGGAGAGCTTTCAGTGCAGACCAGTTGCATTTTTGGAGGGCTGATATAAGAATATGGGGCATAAAGTGTTTATTATTTCATATTTGTTTGCATATGATATTTTTCTAGGTTTTGAGTCACTGACTGACTAACCATGTAAGAAGGTGGTTGCTAAGGGTATCTGGTTGGCAGCCTGATTGATAAGCCAGTGCAGGTGTGTTAGTTAGGGTCCAGTCAAGTATAGATTCCTGGTTACTGGATTTATATATTCTAGTTCATGACTGTATTGTTTGAGTGAATCTGTATAGGTTGATGAGGTTAGAGGCATGATCTGTGGTGTAGGTAGGCCAGTCAGTGTTGAGGTCACCCATTATTATGGTTTCTTGATCACAGGTTGTGGATGTCCAGTAAAGAAAGTCTTCAACTGTAGCAAGGTTATTAAAATGTGGAATATAGATTACTATTATGGTTATATATAGTTTTTTGTTAACTTCTAGGCAGGTTGTTAGTATTTCTGCTTTATTAAGAGTTTGTGGTTTTGGATCTAGGCACTCTAGTTTGTGTGTTTTTTTGTAGATTATGGCTACGCCTTCTCCACATTTGTGTGTTCTATCTAATCTGTTGATGCTATAGCCTGGTATTAGGATTTCTTCATTGGTGATTTGAGGTTTTAGCCATGTTTATGCTAGGATTAGTATATTGGGAGAGTGGAGGGAGAGGGTGGCATGGAATTCGGGTCCATGTTAGATGGACGAAAAGCCACATCAACGAAGACTAGTTCACCGAGACGAGATCGCCAACAACAGAAATGCCTGACAATGGTGAGTAGTGTGGAATGGGATGGATTCCCATTTCCACAATGTGGTGCGATCTCGGAGTTAGAATATTTTAGTAGGGGGGTGTGGGGGGCACAGCCCCCCCCCCCACAATGGGGGTGCAGGGGGGCTTGCCCCCTGCTATACAGGTATGTATAATTGTGTTTAGGTGTTTTACGGAAACAGAACTAGGTTCCGTGCTGTAATTTGTTTACTTACCTTTGTCGGGCATTTCCATTGTCGGCGATCTTGTTTTGGTAAACTGGTCTTCATTGATGTGGCTTTTCGTCCATCTAACATGGACCCTGGAATTCATACATTTTGATTGTTAGGCTCCTAATATTCATATTTATCAGTAAAAGGTCAGAAGCATTGTGAGAGATGTTGATGGTGGTTTGGGACAGTGAATTTGTTAGTTACTGTGGTGCTTGTTGAGTAGATTGTGGCCCTAGGTTGGGGTGGATATCACCACTTAGCTTGAGGTAAGATATTGCATGCAGGAGTGGGTGTTTGAATGTCAGTCTAGTGTATTTAAGCATTAGACATGGTGTGGTTTGTTGTTGAGCATATCTGTACATAAAAAATGTTATTTTAGTAGTATTGAATAAATATGGTGTTATGGTGATGTTTGTGTGTGTAGTGTGGGGAGTATTCAAGATGGTGTAGCTGGGTGAGCAAAGTTTTGATATAGTGTGATGATGGTAGGAAGTGAGATGGAATGCATGAACTAGGCGAATTATTATAGAGATGTGCATGAGTAACATAGCTGGATTCAGAGTGATCCGAGTGTTTTAATGCTATAATTATTGTACGCGGGGAGACAGAAGTAGTATATATATGAAGTTAAGTTAATTAGGGTTATGTATTACTGAGAATGGAAGTGGGGAGTGCTTTAATGGAAAGGAGGGAGGGCATCTTACTAGTGAGTCAGATGGTGGTTTTAGAGATAGGTGATGATTGGTTGAAGCAAAATGTAGCAATGCAATGAGCGGATTGTGAACAATGTCACTTACATTGAGGCTGAAGATATAGCAAATCTACTGGCAGATAAATTCAGCTGTAAATTTTCCTTCCTCTGTCCTCCATCTTTCTTTCCCTCAAGATATACCTGAAACTGACTCACCTCCATCTATCACACAAGACCTGTGTTTGCACTGTTTTTGTGCTTGTATTACATCAGCAAGGTTCTGCCTGGATGTCCTGCAGAGTTCTACAGAAACAGAGAGAGAGAAAAGGGAGACTTTGAGTGAAGTTCATTGGTTTTGCTTTTTATTGCTTATTTTTGGTAGCCACACTATTCTAAGCATGTTTGTATTAACTTTGCAACTTATTTAAACTATTTTTTTGAATTCTGATACTGTTTGCACTTTAACGGATCATTTTTGTGTTTTTCAACTGTTGAACTGTTGAGGGCTACACACCCAAGTGTGATAGCTATTTTTCTGCTTTAAAAGTGTTTGTTTTACTGTATCTGTTTTAATGTTTGAAAAAAGAAAAAAACAAACGAAAAAAAATCCTATCTCTTTACTCATTTGTCGCCTTTCTATAACCAGTAGAGTCCAGTTTTCAAATTTTGCTGAATTCTGAGCTGTTTTGAAGTTTTTGTGTTGCCCAGACCTTACTAAGATAGAAGGAAGCTTCTCCGTTCATCAGTGAGAGTGGTGAGCTTTGAGCAGCTTATCTGTCGCTGGAGGAGTGGTTTCAGCTCAGAATCTGTAGTTTTACTGGCCATTTTGGGTTTTTTCCATCCCTTTCATCTTTCTGTTTAAAAACCTGTGTTTATGTGGTTTTGTGCATTGCACAGCACTGTTTAACTAGGGTTAAACTATTCCTGGTGCCACAAAGTCTGCTCTTCTAATTTTCCCTTAGAACTAGCCAGTTTTCTAGTTTTAGCACTCAAAACTGTTTCCTTGTGCTCAGCACTTGTTCAAAACTCGTTGCAAGCACTAAATAATTTACAAATTACTGCAGCACTCAACTTTCCTCACTTGTTAGGAGGAAAACAGTTTTAGTACTTAAATTAATAAGCACCTATCCAGGCATTTCTAAGGGTCAGCTCCTGGTATTTTCCCCTGTCCACCTGATTAATCTGGGCATCTTGGGGCAATGTAGCAATTGCATCATGTACACTGACAACCCTCTCCTCAAACCACCCAACACTACAACCTGTAAGAGATGCGCTTATAGCCAAACTGGAAGCCAAGCTCTCTCCAGCCAAGACTGTACTAGACAATCAAGAGGAGAAGGTAAACACCTGCACCACACCACACTCAACACATAGGTTCATAGGTTGATACTAGGCTATCTGCCCTGGGGCATTTATAAGCCTAGCCAGAGTGTGTTTGGCTTTCACCACCCTTTTAGATTAGTTGACTGTGCCTCTGTATAGTAGGTCACAGAAGACAGCCCTTTTAAGGATAGTTTACTGTTCCTCTGTCTAGCAGGGACACAGATGAGATCCCAGGGGTAAACTTACAATCTCCCATCCACTCGTCAAGATTTCTCTTGAAGAGGATCAGTGACGGGCTCTGCCTAACATGGATTGGGATTTTGTTCCAGAGTGAGGGGAGCCTCTGGGATATGAATCTGTCCTGCCAGCATGTCCTATTTATTTCTGTGCTGAGGTTTAAGTCTCTGGAGCATGTAGCTGTAAGGGATTTAGATTTCCTGAGGTGGAGCATGTCCATTAATTCTGGGTTGGACATGGCTTTATACGTCAGGCATAGATCGCCTCTGAGTAGGCGGTAAGCAACTGAGTAGAGCTGGAGTTTCTTTAGCCGAACTGCATAGGGCATCTGTTTAAGTCCTTTGATCCTTTTGGTGAGGTACTTTTGGGGTCTCTCCAGTTGCTGCAGGTGCCAGGTAAGGTACATCCCAAATGGGGCATTGTATTCAATTATCGGCCTGATGAGTGATGAGTAGAGGAGCACAATGACCTCTCTTGATCTAGATGTGAACCCTTTTGTGATAAGGTGGGCTATATAGAAGGTCTTTCTAACCACTTTGGCAATGTGATTGTCAAAGGAGAGATTACTATCTACTTGGGTCCCCAAATCCCTAATTATTTCTTCCGTACTTAATGGATTACCACCTACGTGGTAATTTGTGGGCACTTTGTTTTTCCCAAAGGGGATGACTATGCACATAGTCCATCAAAACCTACACCACCTAAACCCACACATTCTTCTTCTTTCAGCTTTTCCCGGTTAGGGGTTGCCACAGCAGATCACCTGTCTGCTCGTGATTGGCAGTGGAGTTTTTATGCTGTCGAGTTGCCAGCCCAGCACCAACCTTCCAAAGAAGGCACACACATGCATGCACTCATGCCTAGGGCCAATTTACAGTGTCCAATCCATCAACAGCATGTCTTTGGGATGTGGGAGGAAATGGGAGCACCCGGAGGAAACCCATGCAACCACAGGGAGGACATGCAGACTCTACACAGAAGGCACCCAGCCGAGGATCAAAACGGTGAACCTCATGATGTGAGGCGGCAATGCTAACTGCTGCACCACTGTGGCTGCCCACCACCTAAACCCACACATAGTAACACAAAACACACACCTACATTCACGGAGGCTCTCAACAAAAATCTGCCCCAACAACAGAAACCTCCAAAGCTGAAGCGCAAGCAACCACCATCCCCACAACACTATCCAAATGACACATAGCCCACAAAATCAGTGTGCCACTCAACCTCAGCCCGTAAGGCAAAACAAGGTACCCAACACACTAGTCATAGGTGACTCTATAGTCACGCACAGTGATGTCCCACTCACCAGGCTAAACAATGAAAAAGTTACTGTCAGCTGTCTGTCGAGTGCTAGGATCCACCACATAATGCAAGCACTCATGGCACTCCACAGCAAGTACAAATATGACTCTGTCATTGTCCATGTTGGTGTGAATGACCTGAGCATAACTTCCTGGACTACATGTAAACAAACATGGAGGAGCTCTCAGATCATGTAGCCCAGGCAGGTATGACCCTAGCCCTGAGTAGCATCCTGCCATTGCCCAGAAAGATACCACAATACAAGGACAAAATGAATGACTTCAACAACTGACTAGGCTGCTGGTGTCATTCTAAGGAGATCCAGTGTCTGTCTTCCTGGGACGACATGACTGACAGACCATGATGTTTTGCCAGAGATGGCCTGCACCTGTCGCCCCTGGGATTCCGGATACCGGCTAGGGCTCTTGTCACCCTATAGTGCCTTTTTTAGGCAAGGTTCAAACAATAAACTTACCACCATAGCAGGTATAAGAAAGCAAAATTTGAGGGTAATGTTACTCAATGCTAGAAGTCTAAACCTCAAAATGCACTTACTCGAGGCACTCCTTAAAATGGAGAACATCAACATCTGTGCAGTGATGGAGACCTGGGTCAAGGCTCCAGATAGTACCCTTGCATTACCTGGCTATAATTCATACCACACCTTTTGGTCACCTAAACTGGACCAAAACACTAAAGAAGGAGGCATGTCCATATTCATTAAGGATATCCACACCTCCAGGCTAGTTGCTCAACATAATGCATCCAAAATTATTCAAGTGCAACTAACACTGGGCAAGACTGCTATCCAGGTTGTAGCTTGTTGCAGATCCCCCGCCATGCCCCAGGATGCCCACTTCATGTTTCTTAATATACTGGGTTAATATTAAGGTACAGCCCAATACCCTAATAATGGGTGATTTCAACTTCCCCACCATCAACTGGGAAAACTACTCAAGTACTAACCCATTTGCTCAATGCTTTCTGGAATTCATAAATTCCAATGCTCTGGATCAGCTTGTCCACACCTCCAACAAGGGCAACAATATCCTGGACCTGGTCATTACCAATATGGGGAATTGTAGTTCCATGCCAGAGGTCAACTTTCGTTGGTCAGGTCCTACCACAAGCTAATCTGTACCCCCCCCTCCATTAAGGAAACCACCGTAAAAAAATTCTCCAAAGCCAACTTCATGCTTTTTAGGACAAAAGTGGCAAGCTTCACAACATCCATACAGTTGGAAAATAGAGGTACAACTGCTGAATCCTATACAAATGCAGTGTATAAGTACATACACAAGTGCATGGATTGTGCCATCCCCAAAAGAACCAATATGCTATCCTCCAAAAAAACGAAGCCAATCTGGTGGCCTTCTGCCATAAACAAACTCTACAACAGAAGGAAGAAGCTGTTGCAAAAAAGAGTAAAATCCCCTGATTGCAGGAACTCCATGGTCAGCCTCAGTAAGAAGCTGAGATCCCTCATAAAATCCACCAAAGCTAGTTAAAAAAATAAAATCACTACTGATTCTAAAGACAACCACAAATCATTCTACATCTATGTCAAGAATCTCAATGGCGATACTCAGATCTGCTCTGAGCTACAGCGCAATGGCACTAGATATACAGAACCAACTGATATTGCCAACATCCTAACAGATAGGTTCAGTGTAAACTCCCCCCTTCACCCCCCAAAGGGCCTATCACTATACCGGAAGAATGTAAAGTCTCTGTAATCATGGCTGCACAAGTAAAAACTGCCCTCTCCAAAGCCAAGAACACAGCATCCATGGGACCTAACAACATCCCAGGCTGCATTCTGCACAAACTACAGAATGAACTGGCACCCGACCTAAGTACCATATTCAATCATAGCCTCACTTCAGGCTTTGTGCCTACTGAATGGCACACAGTGACAGTTATCCCACTCCACAAAGGGGGCACCACCACAGACCCCGAGAACTACTGCCCCATTAGCCTGATGAGCCTAGTCTGCAATTCTATGGAATGTATCATCTTGGAGCTTATAAACAAGGACATAGGTAACCTCCATACTCTGGACCCCACTGAGTTTGGGTTTGTAAAAGGTATGTCATGTCTTCTTAACTTGATTGACTTCTTTAAAACAGTCACCAGAGCCATGGACAAGGGTAAGGTGGTGCACACAGACTATCTTGACCTCACCAAGGCTTTCAACACCATTCCCCACTCTTGGAATTATAGATAAACTCACTAGACTGGGCATAAATCCCTATGTCGCAAGATGGGTGGCCAACTGGCTCACTGACAGAACCCACATAGTGAAAGTAGCCGACTCCAAATCCAACTTCAGACCAGTGACAAGTGGAGTACCACATGGTTCAGTCCTGGGTCCTCTCCTGTTTGGCATCTCCTTCTCAGAAGTCCAGGCTAACACAGCATGTCTTTGGCTAATGAAGTTTGCAGATGACTGCAAACTAGGTGCCATAATAGAATCATCTAATGATGTGGACATTCTACAAAGGGGCCTCACTGAGACTGATGCTTGGTGTCAAAGTCATGACCTCAAGCTCAATGCCAAGAAGTATTTTGTCATCCCCTTTGGGAAAAACACTGTACCCATGAACTACCACATAGGCGGAAGCCTACTAAATACCAAAAGTGTGATAAGAGACCTTGGGACACAGGTGGGCAGTAGTCTTTCCTTTGATAATCACATTGCCACAGTAGTCAGGGAATATTTCTATGTGGTACACCGCATCACAAAGGAGTTCACCTCCAGAAAAAAAAGGGAATTGTTCCTCTCTACTCATCCCTCATCAGACTCATTATAGAGTACAATGACCTGTTTGGCATGTACCTCGCAAGACATCTACAACAACTAGAAAGGCTACAGAAATACCTCACTAAGAGGATTACTGGCCTCAAACAGATGATATATGCAGATGTTCTCAAAAAACTTCAGCTTTACTCTGTCACTTATCACCTTCTCAGAGGCGACCTTTGCCTAACATACAAAGCCATGTCAAACCCAGATCTGATGGACATGCTACACTAAAAGAAATCCCAATCCCTCTGAGCTACATGCTCCAGGGACCTAAACCTTGCCACCACAATAAACAGAACATAGTGGAGGGATAGATTCCTGCCCCAGAGACTTCCCATGCTCTGGAACACACATGTCAAGCAAGGATCCTCATTAGCCTTCCTTAAGAAAAATCTCAACAATTGGATGGGAAATATGAAATTCACCCTGGGGATCACTTCTGTGGTTTTGCAAGACAGTGGGGCAGGAAAATAACTTTCTTGGGTGGCGAAAGCCAGGGAACATTTTTGGCTAGGCTTATATAGGGCCCAGGGCTAATAGCCCAGTACCTATCTATGAATCTATGAACCTATAAGACTAAGTCCTAAAAGTTATGTCAAAAGCTAAAAATACTGCATTGAAGGGTCCAGACAACATATTTGATGCATTTTAAATAACACAAAGCATGATTCAGCCACAGTCTTAACAACACTGTTCAATCTCAGCTTCCATACAGGCTTTCTACCAAGTGAATGGAGAACAGCTACAAACATTCCCCTGCATAAGAGAGGACCTTTCACAGACCCAGGCAATAAGAGACAAATAAGTCTGACCAGCCTCATATGCAAAGTCATGGAAAAACTTATCATAGAACTAATCAATTAGTGCATAGGGGAACTCCAATCACTGGACCCATCTCAGTTTAAATTTATCAAGATCAGGTTAGTCTTACTCAACCTGGTGGATTTTTTGGAGAGGTCACCAAAGTAATATATTTAAGGCAAAATAGTACACACTGCATACCTCAACCTAACCAAAGTTTCTGACACAGTTCCACACTTAGTCATAGTAGAAAAGCTAAGTAAACTGGGAATAAACCCCCATGTCACATACTGGATTGCCAGCTGGCTCACAGATAGGATATAAATAATCAAAATAGGAGAAGTTATCTCCACAAAGAGACCAGTCACTAGTGAAGTCCCCCAGGGTTCTGTGTTGGGACCTCTTCTATTTGGCATCTACTTTTCTGAAGTAAAAGCCAATATCAAAGGGCTCTGGTTGACTATGTTTGCAGATGACTGAAATCTAGGAGTAGTCACTGAATCCCTAAATGACTTATCCATCCAACAGGAAGGTTTGTATTAAATAAATAACTGTTGCCAAAATCATGGACTGAAACTAAATGCCAAAAACTGCATTATTGTATCCTTTGGGAAGCATACCTTTCAACCTCTCAGTGCAAGAAATCTAGAGAAAGCCAAAAATAATGGGGTGTCAAAACCCTAAAAATAGGGACAGGTTTCAAATGTTGCTCCTATATACATAGAAAGTTGCTAGAATGACATATTTTACATTATTATACATTTTCAGAAGTGTATGAAGTCTGACAGTCAAATGTCTGTTATTATTAAGAATTATTTAGTGGCATCAATGTTCAACGATTTACAAGAAAACAAAAGATTTTATGAGGAACAGACTAAAAATAAGAGGCATAAATCTGGACATTCTGCAAAAATCTGTGCAGTTGAGAGGTATGTTGTGAAGTCATCTACCCCAGGGGAGCTACCACAAGAACAATACACCCCAAAGAGTTGACCCTGTTGTTCAGGATTTGGGAACTTATGTTGACAAGCATGTGCCTATTGTTGCAAAAAAGTCTTTCTATAATGCACATCTTATAAACAAAGGAAGTATGTCTAGATCTAGAGATGGATTTATCCCCCTTTATTCAATCTTCATTTGGCCAGTCATTGAATATTAGGGTCTATATCAGAACATTGAAGTATTAAAACTTAGAATGTTCTAATACTGAACACTACTCAATGAATGCTAAGAATAGCAAAGCTGCAGAACAGCAAATTCTTTCCTCGGGAAAGAATTTGGTTGGCCATTTCTGTGACTTTGCTATTCTTAGCAGTGTGGTGGAAAGTTACGGGTTAGGTTCAGGTAAGTGTGCGATTGTTTGTACGTTAGGGTTAGGGGCGGGTTAAGTGAGTTAGGGTTAGGGTGCGGGTTAGGCATGTGTGCGATAGTGACAAACTTCAGGGTTAGGGGCGGTTTAAGTGAGTTAGGATTAGGGCGCAGGTTAGGTGAGTGTGCGATAGTGACGGACCTTAGGGTTAGGGTTTGGGTTTTGGGTTAAGGTAAGTGGGTAGATAGTAGTTTATGCTTAGTTTAGTGTAGCGTTAGATGTAGGAATTTAAGTGTATGTGTGTAGTTGCTGTTTGTTTGATGTGCTTGTGTTGTGTGTATGTGTTTCGGAGCAGCAAATTTTTTCCATGGGAAAGAATTTGCTGTTCTGAATGTTCGATATTTTCATGTTTAGATGTTTTGGGGCCGATGAAATAGAGTTTGCTATTTTCATCTTTCGATAACGTGATATAAACGAAAATATTATTTCCCCTTCAGCATGCGTCTGTCCAGACACATGCAACAACTGGAATGTCCACAGAGATACGTTACTAAAAGGATAGATGGCCTAAACAGCATGTCCTATATGGACCGACTCAAAGCCCTGTTACTATACTCTATATCCTTCAGACTGCTAAGAGGTGACCTACATCTGGCATTAAAGGCATCCTCTGACCCATTGCTGGTGGATTTACTCTACATCACATCATCAAGTCAAATCACAAAACAAATACTTCAGTCTAGGGATCTTCTCTTCTCAAGCACAAAAGTACGTGTTTGAGGACAGGCAAATCTCACAGAGAATACTGCTACTGTAGAACAGACCCCATCCACATAAAACAAAGTTCATCCCTGTCCTTATTCAAATCACAACTTACATCTATGGATGGGAAATGGAAAATGTATACCAGGACTGCCCCTGTATTGCTAATGAACAGAGGCAGCTCCTAAATGCTTTATCCCTTGCATGGGTCTCCTCAAATTATGTATGGCACGATTCCAGTTATTCTCATTAGGTGTAATAGATAATGACTGACTATGGGATTGGTAAGGCCAATCTATAACCAAATGGAATAGGTTATTTTGAGCATAAAAAAGGAAACTGACTAGGCTTAAAATGACCAATGAGGGCAGCTAGTCTAATACTTACTTATGAACCTAAAATAGCAAAGTTATGGGAGGGATAGGGTAGATGGAATGAGTTGTCAAATGATGATAATTTTTGGGAGGAAATGCATGTGTGGGGGGAAGACTGGCAAGGGGTTTATCGGGGTGTTGTCCACTGGGAAATACACAAAGGAGAATATGAATGAGGGTAAGAAAGGAAGAGTCATGGCCAGATGATAAATGCTGTAGATGTGGAAGGAAAGAAGCACCTCAATTAAATATTTGGCGGTGATGACAGGAAGTGCAGGACGTATGGAATAAGGTGTAATGAAAAGGCTAAAGAATGTGTGCAAAATCAGAAAGTACTTGGCTTTAATGTTAAATAACTAAGGATATCTATATACTCCCTCAGGCTGACAGGTTAGCTGAATGCCTTAACAAAACTGAGTATATGTTATAAAATGTTTAAATGTAGATTGTAAATCAGACCAGCTGCTGCCATATTGTCTTTTTTCTGTAACAGAAGAACCCCAGTCATAGGTTCATAGGTTCATATGTAAGTACTAGGTTATTAGCCCAAGGGCCTAAGTAAGCCTAGTCAACAAGGTTCCCTGGCTTGCACCACCCAAGAAAGTTATTTTCCTGTGCCCCTGTCAAGCAGAGCCACAGAAGTGATTTCTGGGGTGTATTTCTTATTTCCCATCCACTCATCAAGATTTTTCTTGAAGAGTGCTAATGAGGAACTTCGTTTAACATTGATGGGTAGCTTGTTCCAGAGTATGGAAAGTCTCTGGGACAGGAATCTATCCCTCCAACATGTCCTGTTTATCGTGGTGACAAGGTTTAGGTCCCTAGAGCATGTAGCTCAGAGGGATTGGGATTTCTTTAGGTGTAGCATGTCCAACAGCTCTGGGTTTGACATAGCTTTATATGTTAGGCAGAGATCACCTTGGAGTAGATGATATGCTACGGAGTAATGCTGGATTTTTTTGAGATGGTCAGTGTAGGGCATCTGTTTGAGGCCAGTAATCCTCTTTGTGAGGTACTTCTGTGGCCTTTCCAGCTGCTGCAAATGTCTTGTGAGGTACATTCCAAAAGGGGTGTTGTACTCTATAATGATTCTAATGAGTGTCAAGTAGAGGGGAACAATGACCTATATTTTCCTGGATGAGAACCCTTTTGTGATTAGGTGTGCCACGTAGAAGGATTTTCTGTCTACTGTGGTGATGTGATTATCAAAGGAGAGACTACTGTCCACCTGGGTCCCTAGGTCTCTTATCAAACATTCAGCATTAAGTAGACTGCCGCCTATGAGGTAGTTCATGGGTACAGAGTTTTTACCAAAGGGGATGACAATGCACTTTTTATCATTGAGCTTGGCTCTGACCCCAGGCATCTGTCTCAGTGAGGCCCTTCTGTAAGATGTCCACATCATCTGGGGACTCGACTATGGCTCCTGGTTTGGAGTCATCTGTGAACTTCATTAGCCAAAGGCCTTCTGTGTTAGCCTGTACTTCAGAGAAGTAGATACAAAACAGGAGAGGTCCCAGGACTGAACCCTGTGGTACTCCACTTGTCACTGGTTTGAAGTCAGATTTGGAGTCTGCAACTTCTTTGAGTTGCAAAGCTGTAGATGAGGGTGGGAAGTTCACACACAACCCAGCCTTGACATAATGAGGCTTGACACCATCCCTATTCTGGAATCTGGGCTAACCTCACTAAACTAGGTATAAATCATAAATCCCAGAGATGGAGTTGCCAAGTGGCGCACACTGCAAAAGTTGCAGACTCCAAATCTGACTTTGCCACTTGGCAACCCATCTTGTGACGTAGGGATTTATACCTAGTTTAGTGAGGTTAGCTATAATTCCAGAATAGGGGATGGTGTCAAAAGCCTTGGCTATGTCAAGATAGGCTGTGTGAACTTCCTTACCCTCATCTACAGCTTTGGTAACTGCCTCAAAGAAGTCGTTCAGGTTCAGGAGGCATGATCTGCCTTTCAGAAACTTGAACTGGGTGGGGACCAGAGTTTGGAGGTTACCAATGTCTTTGTTTATGAGTTCCATGATGATACATTCCATGGCCTTACAGACCAGGCTCATCAGGCTAATAGGGTGATAGTTCCCAGGATCAGTGGTGGCTCCCCCTTTGTGGAGTGGGATAACTATTGCTCTGCACCATTCAGTGGGCACACAGCCTGATGTAAGGTTATGATTGAACATGGTTCTTAGGTAGGGAGCCAGTACATTCTGAAGTTCATGTAAAACGCAGCCTGGGATGTTGTCCGGTCCCATGGATGCTGTGTTTTTGGCTTTAGAGAGTGCAGCTTTTACTTGTGGAGTTGTGATTACAGGGACTCTGAATTCTTCCTGTGTAGATATGGGCCCTTTAGGGGATGAGAGGGGAGTAAAGTTAGCACTGAACATATCTGCCAAGATGTTGGCAATATCAGTTGGATCTGTAAATTTCATGCCATTGTGCTGTAACTCAGAGCAGATCTAGGTGTTGCCACTGTGATTCTAAACATAGTTATATAATGCTTTGTGGATGTCCCTAGAATCAGTGGCAATTTTGTTTTCGTAGCTAGCTTCGGAGGATCTTATAAGGGATCTCAGCTTCTTACTGAGGCTGACTAGGGAGCTCCTCCAGTCATGGGATTTTACTCTCTTTTGCAACAGTTTCTTTCTTCTGTTATAGAGTTTGTTTATGGCAGGGGAACACCAGATCGGCTTCCTTTTTTAGGAGAATAGCGTCTTGGTTCTGTTTGGGATAGCACAATCCATGCACTCGTGTAAGTGCTTATAGAGTGCATTTGTGTATGATTCAGCAGTCATAACTGTATTGTCCATCTGCATGGGTGTCATGAAGTTCACCACTTCTGTCTTAAGAAGCATAAAGTTGGCTTTGGAGAAATCTTTTACTGTGGTTTCCTTAATGGGGGGTGGGGGTGGGATGTGGATATCTAGGGCGATTAGCTTATGTTTGACCAATGAGAAGTTGACTTCAGGTGTGGAACACCAGTCACCCATGTTGGTAATGACTAGGTCTAGGATATTATTGCCCCCTGGTGGGTGTGTGGATAAGTTGATCCAGGGAACTGGAATTTATGAATTCCAGAAAGCGTCAAGCGAAGGAGTTAGTACATGAGTAGTTTTCCCAGTTAATAGTGGGGTAGTTGAAATCTCCCATTATTAGGGTGTTTGATTGAACCCTAATATTTTCCACTATATCAAGAAAAGAGAAGTGAGAATCTCGGGGCATGGAGGGGGATCTGTAGCAAGCTACAATTTGGATTGCAGTTTTACCCAGAGTTAGTTGCACCTGGATAACCTTGGATAAATTATGCTGAGCAACTAGCCTGGAGGTGTGGATATGCTTAATGAATATGGACACACCTCTGCCTTTGGTGCTCCGGACCAGGTTAGATGGCTAAAAGTGTGGTATGAGTTATAGCCTGGTAATGCAGGGGTGCTCTTTCCATCATTAATTTGCACCATTTGAATTGCATTATAGCAGACATCCACAAGGCTTGCAAATTACGGCAATAAAAACACAGGATGTGAGAAGACAGTTCTCAGAACTACAGGAAAAGTTCAGAACTGTGAATGCTGGTAGTGAGAGAACATACAGAGAGACAGAGACAGAGAGAGAGACAGAGACATAGAGAGAGAGAGAGAGACAGAGACAGAGAGAGAGAGAGCAACGCTGGTACAACAGATAAATATTCACCAAGGAAAGTTCAAAGCAAGAGATAAAGCACTTTTATTAGTAACCACTGCTGAAAGTAAGTTCTTTGCAGAGAGGCAAGGTCCTCCAGAAGTGAAAGCAAAAGTAAGTAAAGTGAATTATAAGCAGAGACAGCTGGGGAAAAAGAAACCAAAACTGTTCATAACTGTTCTGAACTCATTGAAAGAAACTTACATTAAAGTTTCAGTAGTAAGCATGCTTGTAGTAAATGTTAGGATTCCCAAAACATGCCCTGAAGTCAAAACAAGAAATTTTATGGGCAGTTGGGAATTTATTCCTTAGAAATAAGGATGCATTCTCAGAGTTGCCTTGTAAAACTAATTTAAATAAACACAACACAATAACTTTGTCTGGATAGAAAGTACCCTTAAAACCATACTGAATTCTAGATTCCTAATGCTAAGTAGTTAGGGATGAAGAATGAAAAATGGTTAAATTGGGTTCATAAAAGAATATCTGTGTGGGTGATATGGTCCCATTGTAGTGGTCTCTAAACATGATGACTCTATATGATTAGACAATGAGAGAGGGAGCATCATGAGCACACAGCACCCCCAAGTAAGGAAAAATCAATAAGATAGGTGGGGCAACAGGGCAGTGACCATTCTTTCAGACAGTAGAGACTGAAGGAGTGCAGAAAAGTGGGGAAAATGGATCATTTATCATGGAAGAATAACCAGAAGGAGGAGATGGATAATTGGGACCCCATATTCCCAAAACATGGACAAGGAGCACTTTTACAGCAGGTTCTTTGGAGAATGGAATTGTATAAAAATAGATTGCAAGGAAATAGCAGATGGATCTTCAACGTTATACTAAATTACAAGAAATACAGCCTCTTTGGCAAAAAAGATTACAGTATAATGATAAAAGGAGACATAGAAACATGAAAGAAGGAGAGTGGAGGATATATGGAGGGAAAGACACCTGAAAAGATGGAGGACAGAGAAGAAACAAGGATAATTTGGGATAGAGATGGGTGACTACCTATGGAAAGATCAGAAAAGGAAGCAACAATTGCAAAAGCTGATAGATGAGATAGTGGAGAAAAATACAGCAAAACAGAATTGGGGAAACACTGGTGGGATGAAATCAAATCAGCACTTGGGAAAATATAAGAGAAAGGGTGCACAAAAGAGGCAAAATAAGGATGAGATAAAACTGAAAGAAGAAAGCAGATGGATTCAAAGGGATATATGGAAACAGTATACACAGAGATGCATTAAGCACAGGAAGCAGTAATAAAAACTGAGCTAGAAGGAAAGAAAACAACTGCAGTCAATGCCAAGCAACAGCACTGGAAAGACTACTGCTGGATAACTGGGATGGAACAGAGTTACTGCTGTATAACTGGGACAGAACAAAGGTGCTGCTGGATAAGTGGGACAGAACAGAGTTACTGCTGGATAACTGGGATGGAACAGAGGTACTGCTGGATAACTGGGATGGAACAGAGTTACTGCTGGATAACTGGGATGGAACAGAGGTACTGCTGGATAACTGGGATGGAACAGAGTTACTGCTGGATAAGTGAGACGGAAGAGAGGTACTGCTGTATAACTGGGAAAGAACAGAGTTACTGCTGGATAACTGGGACAGAACAGAGTTACTGCTGGATAAGTGAGATGGAACAGAGGTACTGCTGGATAACTGAGACAGAACAAAAGTACTGCTGGATATGTGGGATGGAACAGAGGTACTGCTGGATAACTGGGACAGAACAGATGTACTGCTGGATAAGTGGGATGGAAAAGAGGAGACATCTGGCAAGGAAGTACAAGCAAGGAAAAGGTGAGAGAGGTACGAAACATTGGGGGAAAAGGGAGACTCATCATAAAGGGAGGTAGCAGGGCTAGGAAAGCCCTTGGGGAACACTACCAACAAATACACCAGGAACACGAGAAGAAAAAGAAAGTCCACTGACAGGTTCTAGATAAAGGAGATGCTACCAGGTAAAAGGAATAAAGAGAGAGAAACTAAGTGCAAAAACAAGGTAGAGGAGACCAAAGAGGCAATGATGGCAGTGAAAGGCAGAAAGGTAATGGACAACATGGATACCTGTGAGAGTTCCACAAGTGGGTACAGTTATAAATGAAAACTATGAAAGAATAAGTGACCAGGAAATAACAGACACAATGAAGAGAACCATGATGGTAGTGATCCTAAAAATGGGGGGATGGCAGTTAAGGATTATTGGATTACAGACCAATCTAGTAAATAAAAAAAAAAACTAAACAGGTACTGAGAATTTTTTTATTTCAACTCTTTTGTACAAGTTAATAGGACTTCATTAAAACAACTTATAATGTACTCACTGTCCTTTTTAAACATTTGCATTCATGTCACGACTTTCTAAATAATTAATCGTCTGATTACAAATGTTATACATGATCTATCAGCTGATTAGAAACAAATTATACAACTGCGCATTACTATTCAGAAACAAACATGCTGATTGGACAGCTCAATCAGCTTACCCATTGTAAATCAAGCCTATACCAAAGGAAAAATGCCTAGCCACTGAAGTACCATTGAGCAGTCTGACTTTCTATTGGCATATATTACGGAGAACAAAATATGAGAAAAATCAGGTATGTTCTGCAAAACTAAAGAAACAGAAACATACTTAACCTGATTTTCCTTGTATTTTCTGCTGTCCCTTGTAAATTCCTGACTGTTTAAACTTAAAACAAATCTACAAAGATTGCCTTTTCTCTGTTGCTTCTCCTGCACTGTACTGATATACTGTGAAAATGTGGGAACACAAATCTTATACGTATGAGCAGTACATCCGCCCATAAATGACAATGTGAAAGAAGAATAAAGTGCTGTTATACAGACATATGATTTAAGAAAGGTAAGCATCTTCTTTCGTCTTCATGATCAAACCCCACCAGCCATGGGTAAATCCTGATATACTCATCCACAGTCATGCATTATTGCTTAATTATAACATTCATTTAAAAGAATACACTTATGAAACTTCTAAAGAATTTTTGTGCCATGTTAATGTATGAAACTAATAGTTCATAGGCTCATAGGTTCATAGGTAGGTACTAGGCTATCGGCCTGAGGGCTTACGTAAGCCTAGCCAACAAGGTTCCCTGGCTTATGCCATACAAGAAAGTTATATTCCTACGCCACTGTCGAGCAGAGACACAGAAGTGATCCCCGGGGTGTATTTCCTATTTCCCATCCACTCATCAAGACTTTTCTTGAAGAGTGCTAATGCAGAACTTTGCTTGACATAGATGGGTAGCCTGTTCCAAAGTATGGGAAGTCTCTGGGACAGGAATCTATCCATCCAGCATGTCCTGTTTATTGTGGTGACAAGGTTTAGGTCCCTAGAGCATGTAGCTTGGAGGGATTGGGATTTCTTTAGGTGTAGCATGTCCAACAGCTCTGGGTTTGACATAGCTTTATATGTTAGGCAGAGATCACCTCGGAGTAGGCGACATGCTACGGAGTAAAGTTGGAGTTTTTTGAGATGGTCAGTGTAGGGCATCAATAAACAATATACAGTTTGTTCTGACTGCTGCCGGCTTTTATAGTTTTCGCTTTGTTGCTGTTTTAAAAGTTTTATTCATTTGTTTGAAGTTTGTTTTTGGTCTTATGGCAAGCGGGAACGGAGTGGCAACGCAGTCCCTGTTTACACAGGAGGAAACTATTTAAAATAATCGTTCCAATAACACCCAAGAGGATGCTATTGGCAATTTGGCCACCTTGGTCTAGGTTCTTCTAGGACGAGTAGAGTCGCTAATGCAGAAAGTGGATGCTTCTGCCTCTGCGTGTGCTGGTGGTCATTCACGACTATTAAATTACAATGGCGGCAATAACTCTAAAAGTGTAACAATAAAACCGGGGAACAACATTGCCAAGAGAACTGGTACAGTAACAATAACAAGTATCGCTAATGACCATGGATCAGCATCTACTGCTGTTAGCCCTCGTAATGGGGACTGTGTGCCAGTTCAAGGTAATGTAATTATGGCTCCAAATGAAGAAAGCGGCACAACTTTTAGTAACAACATCCCTTCTATGGCTGCTTTTGTCAATAACAATAATTTTTTTAGTGCTGTGCAAGATAATAATTTTTCTTTTGAAGACGCTGATGAACAGCCTGCTAATAACCTTTTGAGCAAAATTAATGACTTTGATACGAAAATGTTTAAATGTCGGAAACTTCAGCTTGAAGTTTCTTATTTGCAAGAATGTATCAATAGGAAGATCATTCCTAAAGGGCTTAGGCAGTGGCATTATCCAGCAGGCCTAGTGAACGGATCAGGTTTTCATCATGAACTGTTAGAACTGTTTGACTGTCAAGGGTTTGAGTTTTTAAAAGCCCTTATTAATTTTTACAATACAGATATTGGGGTTCTTAAAACAGACCTCGAAATACTGGATCAATACATTAAAAATCATGCCGATTTTATTAGGTATAAATTTAAATATTGCAGGACATATTCTAGTATAGAATCGGCATTGGACAAACTATTGACTACCAAAAAGAGAATGATTGCTAGAGACATTAGCGATTACACCAAAAAACAGGCTTATTCTAAGCCTCCTTCCAATGTGCCTTATAGGCAAAGTGATGACTCTAATGCTAACATGGACATTAATGAAAGTAACGGTTTGGCTATTACATCTAGTAATAGCCCTGTAGCTGACATAAGAGCTAATGAGCCATTGAGGCAGAGTGAACGCCTTAATAATTGAAGTAACAATGGAGGAGATAATAATGCCTCTAGTAACAATGCTGGGAATGTTAATAATAGGACCGACAATTTTAGTCGGCAGGATTTTCACCCCAATACCAATGTCCGAACCAACAATCGCCAATTCAACCGCAATCAGACACAAGGGAGGAACAAAAAGAGACAGCAGAACCGATAGTATTTGATAATTGTGATATCTGTAACTTAAATAGCCATACTAGTTCGAAAGGAGATTTTAAAATCTTTAATTATACCATCTTGGATGTTCATCAGGAGATGGCTGATTTTCTTTCGAAAGGACTGACTTTTGTTCCTTCTAGAAGGATGGACATTGCAGATACTCTAATTGATCTCAAGTTATTTGTTCGTAAACTTAATCTTAATTTATGTATGGGTAATAGTTTAACTATGTCTTGCCCCACCAGGGTTTCTAGTTTATTTAACCCCCCAATTCACCCTGAGTTAAATGTGTTTGAAAGAATGTATGAATTTGACTTTAGAGACATTAAGGAAGGTTTCCAGAAGTGGGTTATTAGATCTAACCTTAGTGTTTTGGAAAATGACTGTATTAACTTGTTAAAAGACTGCAACATTAGAGTCATGAAACCAGACAAGGGGGGTGGTCTGGTTTTTATGGACCATGCAGTCTATGTAGAAAAAAATGGGTTGCCAACTTGATACTGAATCATACACTAAAGTTTCATTGAATGAAGTAAATGGAGCATATAATACGATTAGGGAAAGTTTGGAAGATTTATTCTTGGAGAGCTCCATAGATATCGATCTGTATCATTGTTTAACAATGTTGGCTACTATTACTCCAGCCCTGTTTGGGACCCCTAAGATTCATAAATCTTTGACAGACCCACCTTTTAGACCAATTGTTGATGGGCGAGGGTCAATAACTTATGGGTGTGCCAAGTACATAGACAGCTTACTTAAACCATTCTTAGAGAGCGAAACACAAATATGCAAGGATTCATGGAGTTTTCTACAAGATATCAGTAAGCTTGAATTTCAGCAAACCAGTCATTTCCTTACAATAGATGTTAAGGATCTATATACGGTCATTCCCCACGACACTGGAATAGAGTGGACTCGTGAATTTTTGTTAATGAAAAAAGCTGATAGTAATGTTATTTATTTAGTGGTAACATTATTGGTGCTGGTTTTGACTAATAATTACATGACTTTTGAAGGTGAGTTTTATTTGCAAAAATCGGGGGTAGACATGGGCTCCCCTTGTGGTGGAAGCTTTGCCAATGCCGTAATGGCATATTGGGAGCATAGCTTACTATATCAAGATCCATTCTTTCAGAGCAATGTCCACTGGTACACTAGGTACCAGGACAACATGTTTTGTATTTGGGTAGGTGAAACTTCCCTAGTACCAATGTTTATTAGTCATATATCTAAAACCACTACTTTTTTGGAATTCACCTATGAATTGGGAGATGAGTCCATTAATTTCCTTGATATTCTATTGGTTAAAGATCTTGGAGGCCTTCGTTATAAAAGCAAAATATATAGGAAGCCAACATATTCTAACACCTTTCTCCACTTCTCGAGTAGTCATCCGTACCATCAGAAATGAGCAGTGGTGAAAGGTCAAATGGTGAGGGCTGCCCGTATGATTTCTGAAGAAAGTGAATTTATGTCCGAATGTGATTTATTAGAAACTATGTTTCTTAATAGGGGTTATCCCCTTTATTTAATAACAGCTGTTAAAAATGAGGTCAAACAAAAGAGGGTTGATGGCTTTTTTATCCCCTTATTGAGCTGTCAAGAAGCAATGTATATTGATACTTCACTGAATAATTTAAGTGCTAGTTTCAATACTGTTAGTTCTACCCAAGTGGCATCTCTTGATGAAAAAGTTGTTTATCAAGTTACCTTCCTTAATACATATTCACTTGACCATTCTCTTATTAGGGAAGTGTTATACAAGAATTGGGGTGTTATAAAAGGAAATGAGACGTTGGCCAAAGCACTGGGGAATAAACCAAAAATAACTTATAGGAGAGGATTAAACCTCAAAACTATCTTTGAAAAGAAAAATAATATTTGCATTAAATATAGTAATATTAAAGGCATGTTTAAGTGTGGGTTTTGTCCCCAATGCAAGCATATAAAAATAGGTGATCAGTGTGAAATTAATGGTAAAAGATATAAAATAAATTCTAAGTTTAATTGTGAAACTAAAGCAGTTACATATGTTGTATTGTGTAATGGATGCAATGCATTCTATATAGGCAAGACAGAAAGGAAATTAAAGCAGCGGATCTATGAGCATTGTTACGCTATTAGTAAAAAAGATCCCAATAATGCATTAGCCAAGCATGCCATGGACTTTCCGGGTCATAATTTTAAATTTTCCATTTTACAATGTAGGACCCCAGGGATTAGAGGGGGTCCATGGCAAATACAACTGGAGTTGGATGAGTTAAAGTGGCAAATAAGAACAAATGCACAAACCTTTCTGGGCCTGAATGACAATGTATCTATTAAATGTATGTTGAGACTGCTGTCACTTAGAAGATGAATAATATGTTATCATATTTTATATTGTAGAATAACAAATATTATTAATCATTCCTGTTTAGATTAGTAGTCAAGTTTGTCTTAATAGTAAGGATTATTGAGTCAAAAATTTGTGTAGAATTATCTTATTTATTATTGGATCATATTATAATAATAGTATTCATTAATTATGGTTTTAAACATATTATTGTTTGTTATTTGCAAGAGCTATAACATAGAATTTATGCCAGTGTTTTAAAGTTCTTTCACTTTGCTTATTAGAGAAGTGAACCTGTTGCTTTAAGGGTATAATTTGTTAGTTAATTAATTATGGTTGTTTAATTTAGTATAAAAGAACCTGTTTGTGTTTTTTGAAAACTGTTTTGTCTGATGAAGGCTGGGTATTTTCTAGCCGAAAGCGCTTACAATAAACAGTTTGTTCTGTTAAGTAATTTCGACTGCTGCCGGCTTTTATAGTTTTCGCTTTGTTGCTGTTTAACAGTGTAGGGCATCTGTTTGAGGCCAGTAATCTTCTTTGTGAGGTACTTCTGTGGCCTTTCCAGCTGCTGCAGATGTCTTATGAGGTACATTTCAAAAGGGGCATTGTACTCTATAAGGGGTCTAATGAGTGTCGAGTAGAGGGGAACAATGACCTCTTTTTTCCTAGATGAGAACCCTTTTATGATGAGGTGTGCCACGTAGAAGGACTTCCTGACTACTGTGGCGATGTGACTACCAGAGGACAGACTACTGTTCACCTGGGTACCAAGGTCTCTTATCACACATTCAGTGTTAAGTAGACTGCTGTCTATGTAGTAGTTCATGGGTACAGAGTTTTTACCAAAGGGGATTACAATGCACTTTTTGGCATTGAGCTTGAGGCCATGGATCTCACACCAGGTATCTGCCTCAGCGAGGCCCTTCTATAGGATTTTATTTTGAGTTTTCTGTAATTAAAAAAAACACTTTATATTTATTACACCATTTATCTCAGCTGTCATGTGGTTTCTTTTTCTCAAAACTGTTTTTAAAATCCTCCTGTCTTAAATACAAACGTTAATAATTAAAAAAAAAGGATTTTTTTTTTGTGGTCTAGATGAATGACCACATGCCTGTATAATGTATTATTTACATTATTAGTTCTGATGTCATAAACATGTTCTAAACTGTCTTGTGGTTATGCCAACATAAAAAGCATCACAGTACACGTCACAAGTAAATCAATCTGTAGCATAAATAGTTCTATTATATTTCCAAGCTGTATGAATTTCCCATGTAACATAAAACAAGCTTTTCAATGTCCATAACTATATGTTCCATTAAGTCTTTTCAGTCTCTGTAGAGAAACTAAAGTTCTGTCACTTTCAAACAAGTATTCAACAGTGTTGTTATTATTATAAACTACATCAGGTCTATTACCGATGACTATTCTATTCTGCATTATCCAGCAATTATTATCTAGTTATTTAGGTGAAGCCTGTATATAAGCTCCATATAGACAGACATATTAAAGCATAAGGATATATTCCCTAAATATGAATTCTGTAACTTAGATGATGTGCACTTTATTAAGATAGCAGGGTACTGCGTATTTCTCTTATTAATAATTTATCTGCTATATTATTCAGTTTCCTCAGTGTACAACCTCTTTCTACAAATAACTGCTTGATAGATTTAACTCCATGTAAAATGTCATCATTATTAATAAGCTGACACGCCATAATACATTCTCCTCAAGGAATGTTTTTCTTATTAAAAGTTGTGTGATTACTAGAATGATATAAATAATTATTAACTGAAGAATATTTTTGAGAGCTACTACCATTAAAGGACCTAATAAGTAAATCCAAATTTAACGTGATAGCTAAAAGATTTACTTCAATGGTGGCATTACCCAACAGAAATTGAAAAAACACACACATACACACACACACACACACACACACACACACACACACACACACACACACACACACACACACACACACACACACACATACACACACACACACACACATATATATATATATATATATATATATATATATATATATATATATAGATATATAGATATAGTCATTTGCTATGCAAATCCACACAGTCTTGATTATCCTCCCCCCCAAAAACAAACAAATACAATTCATCTAATTCATAATCCAAATTGGTCACATCTACTAGAGACTATCATAAGGCCTTCTTCACATATGTCCGTAATCTCAAAGGTAGCACCCAGATCTGTTCAGAACTGGTGATCAAGGACACCATATATACAAATGCCATAGATATAGCAAACTTGCTGACAGATTCAGCAAAAATTTTACCCCACTGTCCCTCCATCAGGAAATCAGGACATTCCCAGTACCTGTCCCCTTCCCCTTATTTCTAGGAATCAGGTCATCACTGTTCTCTCTCAAAGGCAAAAAATACAGCCTCCATGGGACCTGATAACATCTCAGGCTGCATCCTACATGAACTCAGGCAGGAACCTGCAGCACCATTAGATGCCCTATTCAACCAAAGCCTGATTACCGGCTTTATCCCAGCTGAGTGGAGGACAACCACTGTCATCCCTTTACACAAAGGTGGAGTGTCCACCGACCCGGGAAATTAAAGACCCATCAGTCTAACTAGCCAGATATGCAAGGCCATGGAACGGATTATAATGGACCTCTTTAAACAGGTCATTGGTAACCTCGAAACACTCAGTCCCACACAGTTTGGCTTCATCAAGGGGCGGTCATGTCTGTTAAATTTGGTCAACTTTATTGAGACAGTCACCAAAGCCATGGAAGAGGGTAAGGCTGTGCACACCACCTACCTTGACCTGGTCACAGCCTTCGACACTATTCTCCACTCAGGCATAATAGATAAACTCTCTCAACTAGGCATCAATCTGTATGTTACCAGATGGGTAGTTAACTGGTTCACTGATAGAACCCATCTAGTCAAAATAGTGGAAGCCACTTGAAGCAGTAGACCCATATTGAGTGGCATACCCAGGGTTCAGTCTTAGGGCCTCTGTTATTAGTGGTATACATTTCTGAGGTGCAGGCCAAAATCAGTGGGCTATGGCTGACCAAGTTTGCAGATGACTGCAAGCTGGGTGCTGTCATCAATTCCCCAGTGACGTGGACATCCTCCAAGAGGGTCTCACCCAAACAAATGACTGGTGCCAGAAACATGGCCTCAAACTAAATACAAAAAAATACATCATCATCCTCTTTGGGGAGAGTGACATCCCCACAAATTATCACATTAATAACAATGTCCTAAGCATGCAATCAGTCATGAGGGATTTGGGTACCCAGATTGATAGCAACCTAACTTTTGACTACCATGTTGCTTCCACTGTACGGAAAGCTTTCTACATGGCCCACCTCATAAGTAAGGGTATCTCATCCAGGGCAAGGAGGTCATAACATCCTTGTATTCTTTTTATAAGGCCCATTATTGAGTACAACACCCCATTCGGCATGTACCTCACAAAGCACATGCAGCAGCAGCTGGAGAGACTGCAGAGGTTTCTCACCAGGAGAATCCAGGGCCTCAAAATTCTACCATACACAGATAGGCTAAAAGCCATATTCCTCTCCTCTGTTTCATACAGACTCCTCAGAGGTGACCTCTTTCTGGCATATAAAGTGATCTCGGACCCCATCTTGATGGAACTGCTGCATATCTGCAAGTCAAGCTCCACTCGAGTAACCCGCAAACATGGCCTCAACCTGGTCTGTGACATTAATAGGAATGTTGACAGATTTGTGTCCCAGAGACTCCTCCATCTGTGGAATTGACTCCCTCTCCACATCAAGCAGAGTGTCTCTTTACCCCTTTTTAAGTGCAGCCTAGATAACTGAATGGACAGAGGCACTGGGTGCTGATTTGTCTATACATGGGCTAAACTCTTGGCTAGGCTTATAAGGGCCTCAGGGCCAATAGCCTAGTAATCCTATGATCCTGTGATCTGCAAATCTTGTGTAAAATTAAAATTTGTTATAAAAAGGACTCAAGGGTAATATTCTTAATTCCCACCGTCCCTTCACCAAATTCCCATGTGATGGGAACACAGTTGCCCCTGTGGCAACATTTCTAATCTGTTGAAAATATTTATCATGGAACATAAAAAATATTATTAAACATTAGATCTAGTAATATACATAAGTGCGGCCACAGTGGTGCAGCGGTTAGTGTTGCTGCCTCACAATCTGCATGTCCTCCCTGTGGTCACATGGGTTTCCTCCGGGTGCTTTGATTTCCTCCCACATCCCAAAGACATGCTGTAGGTGGATTGGACACTCTAAATTGGCCTTAGGTGTGAGTGCGTGCATGTGTGTGCCTTCTGTGGAAGGTTGGGCACCGAGCTGGCAAATCAACACCGTAAAACTCCACTGCCAATCATGAGCAGACAGGTGATCTGCTGTGGCGACCCCTAACCAGGAAAAGCCAGGAGAAGATTGAGATCTAGTAAAATACATGTATTAATATTAATGTTGCTTCTTTGTGTATAGATTGTCAAATGTAATTGCACCTTCAATAGTAGGAATGGGAGTACATAATGATTCAACATCTACCATAAACATGAATGTCTCACTACCATCAAATGTAAAATTTCTGAGTCTGTTTTGAAACTCCTATGAGTGTCTAATATAAGCTGCCTCTCTGCTAGGGGATTAGATAAACTACCCAAATAAATTGAAATTCCTATTTACAGACCAATTCTGTTAAAAACACAGACATCAAAGTGATGGCAAAAGTCAAGACAAGGAAACTGCATGAGATTCTGATGAGAATAGTACAGTCAGGGTAGAATTACTCTGATAAAGGTCAAACCTGGCAGAAATTAATTGATGGGTCCTAAAAGAGTTTATGGACAGAGAAGAGCCAAAAGTGGGGAATGAGGGCATTGATAGTCTTTTTTGACCAATAAAAGACATTTGACACTATCAGATGGGTTGGCTGAGAAATTCTGGTAAGTGGAGCAATGAGTAAAACATTTATCAGACAGATAACAGCAATTTATAATGAGCCAGAAATAGAAGTAATGGTCACATGGGGAGTTTCCAAGACAATAAAGGCAAAGAAGGGACCAAACAGGGGGTCCCTCTCTCCTATGAGCTCTTCACACTAGTAGTTAAAGAGCTGTCAAATGAAGTCTGCAAAAAGTTGGCAAGAGTGGAGAGAAAAATAGTGCTGTCAGGGTTCCTTATGGATGGGAATGACCGTATGCCCATGTCAGAGACTGTTGAAATGCCCATACAAGAAATAATGCCATTTTCTGGTAGGTTTGAAAGAGCCACATGGTTTAAATGCAATGGTAAAAAGATAGTGATGGTCAGGATAGTTGGGAGAAAAGCAAAAGGAGGTGTGGGTTACATTCAGGAGAGGGACTATCCCAAACACATTAAAGGATATAAAACAAAAGAATGTGGACAAGGAGAGAGGGAAAATACAAGGGATTCTGGAGAGGGGAGGATATAAAACAAACATGCAATTAGGTTGAATCAATATGATTTGAATGGTGATCCCCCCAGTTAAAGTACATGTATCAAGTAACCTGCCAGTGGGCCCAGTAAGAACCAAACTATTGCAGAAGGACTTAGAAAGGTTGACAGAGACTGGACAAGGAAGAAGGGTTTCACAAATCAAGCTAAAACTGAGTTGGAAAAAGGTGAGACTGAGGAATCCCACACATACCCATGCAAGTCTTAGCATATAACCTACTTAGGTAAAAGAGTATTATCAACACTAAAACACAGGAAGAAAGAAGGCAAACAGGATGATGGGAAAATATAAAAGAATGCAGGAAGAGGTAGTAAAGAGATGGGCAAAATGACATAGTGAAAAGGGGAATTTGATGAGACTACCACCCCACCCCATAAGTAGAAATACATTAATGCTTCAGTTTCTGATGTGTTGCATTCAAGGACCAATAACTATAATTGTGTAATATGTGTGACTAGCCATCCTTACTGCATTATTTGTTTTACTGTTGATTGCTTTTGTTTAGTATGTAATCTGTGATTTTTTTTATACTCTAGGGTAACACTGTTTACTATGTAACTTGGAGCTTTTCTCCCTGGGCCTCCACAGAAAATGGGCCTTTTGGGATCAGCTGGACGACAAAAAAATAGCAGGGGAAGAGAGGAAAAGCAGAAACCTAGGGGGAAAAAAAGAAAAAAACAGAAAATAGAAAGAGAGAGGGAATAGGAAATGTAGGGAAAAGGTAAAATCAGAATGAATTATAAAGCCCTGTGGGAGAAGTGGAGAAAGATCTATGGAAAGGATAGATGGAAGTAGGAAGGCAGACCAAGGAAGATGAAATATGAAAAGTCCACTAAATAACATCAGAAATGCAGAAAATTAAGAGTCCTGCTCAGATCGTATCACACACTAAAATGAGTATATAAAGAGGGAAGGAAAACAGAGCCAAGATGCTGCAGATGAATGACAGAAGAGGCAAGCATGAAACATAATCTAGGAGTGTACCCTGACATAAAACAATTTGCACAAAGACTTTGGAGATCTGTATAGGGAATGGGGGGGGGTTGGTAATAGAAGTAAATGTGGCCAATAAAACTAATGGCAACAGAGTGAAGAATGTAATAGCCAGAAACTGGAAAATGAGGAGCATGTGTCATAAAGGGAAGCTGGGCTGGAGTTTCTAAACATGCTAAAAAGTACAGAACAAAATGAGGGTGCTTGGGGCAAAGGAAGAGAAGAGTAAAAGGGGGTGACAAGATAGTAGCAGTCAAAAGGAAGATACAAGTTAAACAGGTTAAGGGAACTAAAACAGGAATGAGAAGCAGCGAACCACTGTTGTAAAATAAAAAAGTACACCATGCATGAGAATTGCATAGTGTGTAACTTTTAATGGATATGAAAAATAAAGTATATAAAAATATTAAACTGTAGCAAAGAATGTATGCAGGCTCCTTGCTACAGCTAATAACATATTGATCTGCTAAATATATTAATTTAGGAATCCACAATATCACCCGCATCTTCATGAATGAGTGCCTGTACTCCACACTGCATCCCTTTATAAGCTGAGAGTTAGCATAATGGTTAGGGTGCTTCCCTTACAAACACAGAGTGCAGTGTTTGGTTCTCAAATAGAATAATCAGCTAGGCTTAAAATGGCCTGCAAGGGCAGCTAGCCTAGTACAAACTATTAACTTGAGCCAAATTCTGATCATAGTTCTTATAGCTTCACCTCACCCAAGTTATTTTCCTAACTTCCAAATTCCAACTCCCCTCCTCAATGTGACCTAGTCTCCACTCCTCAGGTGCTGGTCCACAAAGGTCTTAGGACACACTACAAAGGCATGTAAGTGCTCCTACAGACAAGGTAAGATGAAGTTGTTGCTTGTTATCTGCCTTAACAGCCTTTTGAGTAGTGTATCCTGGAGACAAGGTAAGATGAAGTTGTCACGTTATCTGCCTTAACAGCCTTTTGAGTAGTGTATCCTGGAGATTTTTCTTTCCCTTCAAGTGACTTTGTCATTATCCTGATACTATTTCCATATCTCCAAGCCCCTGTGCTAACTGTCTCTTTGAATGATGCCTTCATCATGTGCTTTCATTTTCCATCGAGTCATCTTGCCTTTCCAAACTCCTCACATTGTCCATAAAATTATATTATTATAGAACAGGCTCATGTGTTCTGCAAAGTTTGTGCCTTAACCTATGTACTATACAGTTTAACTATACTGTAATCAATGATCTGTAATACTTATTAGCTGGCTATTCATACTATAGACATACTCCTTTAATTTACAAATATAGTGATGCAGTTTAACATTGACCTACTGGCTTTTATTTTGAACATGTTCAAAATAGGATGATCCCATCACTTTAACCCACTGCCTGGGCATACTATGGTACTATACTATTTAACTGTTGAATCTATACAACTAAATCTATAACAATTGCCATACAATATACAACATTTTCAGTGCAATACATTACTTTCATGTGCTACTTATCTTATATGCATATGAAGCATATATTGGAATTATATAAATATAAATCTAAAAGTCCTAACATATCTGGGAATGGTTATGTCTGACATACAATGTGGCCAGCTCCATGCACTGCCCTGCATTGCCTGGGTGTGATACATGATATTTCCATTATGTACAGATTGCATTTCTGCTATGGTTTGAGTTATATATCAGGGATCAATGGAATATTCTTCATTTTCTGCTACACACAGCAGACAAAATATTGCATGTGGCCTTTTCCATGTTTGTATGACACCGGTCTGCATAAGCATGTTCATCTAGAATGTGTGCTCACATATCAACCAGATGATGTTAAGGGAAGTTTCCCTCTTAGGAAACATTGATAGATGTCAAATAAATCCCCTCTCAGGAAATATGGGTATAGGTCAGACATGTGTAAGCATGTAAATTACTGCCTGGGTGGCACAATGACACATTATACATAATGCCATGGCCAGTAAAGACCACCTGAAAACTCATGGTGGAAACCTTTGTACTAATTTAACACAGATCTTGCCATCCATGTGGGGCTTTGAGCTCACATTTATTTATTATTATTATTTTATTTATTTAACATTTGTTTACCAGGAAAGTCCAACTGGAAGCGAAGCCAATTTTTAGCAGAGGCCCAGGGTGAAACACTACAAATGCATGTCTTTGCAATGTGGGAGGACACTGCGAGAAAACCCACATGAATGCAGGGATGACATGCAGACTCTGCACAGAAGGCATTCCAGCCAAGAATAAAACCAGAGAGCCTCTTGCTCTTAGGTGGTAACACTACCGATGCACCACTGCACCGTCACATGGCATTAGCTCTCTCCTCTGTTTTCCTGGGTACCCAGATATGATCTTCCATATGTTGCATCAGAATGTCCAGGAATTGATTTAGGATTTACAAAACTGACACTTTTGAAATCCTCAGTGTGTCTTCCTATAGGCCAGTGGAACGTCCATTGTAGCTATGATGGTTAAGAATAAACATACATTTGTATCTACAGGAATGGGCATACAGTGCATACCTCTTGATCCAGTTAACATAGGTCCTCCTCAGTATCCATCTCACTGAGAAACAGTCCACAGTGTGTTGGTCTGTGAGCTGAATGCATGGCAGGTACTGTCCATACTGCCTCTGTTCAAAGGGATGGATGCACTATCTAATAACATGATCAGGAGCTCCAGCTGCTGCTCCTAACAAGTGCTGCTGTGTTACTGCTTCTTTTATTTATGTTACGGCTCCCATCATGTATACCACAAATCTCAGGGTTCAACATGCATAAGCATTAATGCATCAGTCTGTCCTCTCATATATTTCTGAACTGCTCCACCATTTTGGGTCTTCCAAATGTATAATCTAAGTGTTTCATTACCATAAGGTTCTGCATTAACATGTCAGGGCACACTCTTTAGCCTGTACTATATGAACCATTGTGTAGATATACCAGATGTATATTAGAATTGTCTACTCCCTACATATGATTACTGAGCCTGGGAAGTCAATAATAAATTAGACATCACTAATGAACAGTGATGCAAAATGGCTAATGAACTGTACAACGGTATTCTAGTTTATGACAAACTGTGTGTGGTTTTCATCTTTTTTACTGGTGTACATCATCTGAGAGTATACCTTCTCTGTAGTGACATGGCTAGTTTACTGGAAAATTAAATGTGACTGGATCTTGTTACAGATGTAATGGATCAAATCTTGTTAATGGCATTACTGGCCTAAGCCATGTAGATGAATGGTCTGACAGGTTGAGAATTTGTAGAAATGTAGTATTAAAGTAGTTTACAACATTATCTAATACTAGTTATTTAATGGGGACTGTTGGACTATAATCTCAAGCATATCATGATATCTAACACAATTTTCAATGAATGTAAAAATAGTGATTGCTGTTTGCCGAAGTTACTTTCACTGACAGTGATGACTACTTTTTCCTCCAGTATGTGACCTCAGAGTTGATATATATAAAATAGTGAGGGTTGGGAGTGCAGGGGGGTCTTGCCCCCCACTAGAAACAAATTTCTTGATTTGTTTGTCAAAGGTGGCTTCGGCCAACGGTTTTGATTTTTTTCCTACTGAAATTACCTTCAATGTTTCGACAAAAATCCAATTTCAGAAAAGCATCTTTTTATTTTGTTACCAAATTGTATGCGGTAGTGTTTAGTATTTTCAGTTCATACCATATTACAGTAGAGGACTGTGGTCATTTATCACATTTGTTAAAAAAGCAGATTGAACAGCATTTATCTGATGGTTTGTTAAAAACACATCCGGTGTGCATTACCTTTATCTTTGTCAGTTTGAGTGAACTGGGTAATAAAGTTAGGCCAGGAGATTAATGGTAAAAATGTGGAGTTGTCTCATTTCCTGTGCTTATAAGTAAGGCCCAGTCAATGTTTACATAATGCATAACAAAAATAATAGTCCATTTTAAAGTATTTAATATAGTGTATCTTTTAATGTATCAATATTTTCTTGAGTAGAGTTAGGTATTAGGTAATCGTGATCAAATGCAGTGTTTTCCTGTTCTTAAGTTTCTGAGATGTTATTAGCAGTTCAGTGCTAATGAAAGCAGATTAATAGATTAATTTTCTACTAAACTGTATGAAACAAAATACATGATTGATAATCCGGGACTTTTTGAAGTACTGTCTTTTTGTATTATATTGCATCTAGGATTTGTGATATTATTTTGCATATGTGATTTAAGCTGTGTTTCAGTAATGGCTAAAACATCTAACTTATTGTACTGAATGCAGTCAGGGATTCCATGATGTTGTAGCTACAAATGCTTCTAGTCATCAGGCGGAAGATTTTTAAGGTCTGGATGTAAGATGAAATAAGAAAGGTTAAATTAGATTATGTGATATTATACTAGATAGTTCCTGGATTTGTTTCAATATGTCCAAAGCACAGATCTTTGTGAAGGTACAGATATGACGGGAGTACACTACAATTGAGTTTTTATGAAGGACTGTAAAAGCTTTTTTATGTGGCTTTGTGCACTGTTAAGAAAGAGTAATTATGGCTACACATTTAGGTAAATTGCATCACCTGTGTATCCAGGCAAATAAAATGCTTTCCCGAGTTAGTATCGGGCTTAGTGTAAGATGTTATAACCTTTTAGTGGAATGTCATAATTTATAGCTATAGTTAAGATTAGTTATAAAATAATTAAGTTGATAGATAAGAATAAGTTGACACAGTTTATATTTTGCATTAACCTTCTGATCAGGTTTAGGTTTTACATATAGCAGACGAAATAAGGATTGTCAGACAGATGAAGAAACTAGACAGGAGTACAAGGAGATGAGGTGTATGGTGAAGAGAGAGGTGGCGAAGACTAAGTATAGGGCATATGGCAAGTTGCATGAAAGGTTGGGCACTAAGGAGTGAGAAAAGGACCTGTACTGATTGGCTAGACAGAGGGACCGAGCTAGTAAAGATGTGCAGCAGGTAAGGGTGATAAAGGATAGTGAGGGAAATGTACTCACAAGTGAGGAGAGTGTGTTGAGTAGATGGAAAGAGTACTTTGAGGGGCTGATGAATGAAGAGAATGAGAAAGAGAGAAGGTTGGATGATGTGGGGATAGTGAATCAGGAAGTGAAACAGATTAGCAAGTAGGAAGTAAGGACAGCTATGAAGAGGATGAAGAATGGAAAGGCTGTTGGTCCAGATGACATACCTGTGGAAGCATGGAGGTGTTCAGTAGAGATGGCAGTGGGGTTTTTAACCAGATTGTTTAATGAAATATTGGAAAGTGAGGGGATACCTGAGGAGTGGAGAAGAAGTGTATTGGTACCATTTTTCTAAGAATAAGGGTGATGTGCAGAGCTGTAGTAACTACAGAGGGATAAAACTAATCATCCATAGCATGACTTATGGGAAAGAGTAGTGGAATCTAGGTTAAGAAGAGAGGTGATGATTAGTGAGCATAAGTACAGTTTCATGCCAGGGAAGAGCACTACAGATGCAATGTTTGCTCTGAGAGTTTTGATGGAGAAGTGTAGAGTAGGGCAGAAGGAGTTGCATTGTGTCTTTATGGACTTAGCAAATGTATATGACAGGGTGCCTGGAGAGGAGTTGTGGTATTGTATGAGGAAGCCAGGAGTGGCAGAGAAGTATGTAAGAGTGGTACAGGATATGTATGAGGGCAGTGTGACACTGCTGAGGTTTGCAGTAGGAGTGACAGATGTGTTCATGGTGGAGGTGAGATTGCATCAAGGATCAACTCTGAGCCCTTTCTTATTTGCAATGATGATGGACAGGTTGACAGACAAGATCAGACAGGAGTCCCTGTGGACTATGATGTTTGCAGATGACATTGTGATTTGCAGTGAGAGTAGGTAAGTTGAGGAAACCCTGGAGAGGTAAAGATACGCTCCAGATATTAGAGGAATGAAGGTCAGCAGGACTAAAACAGAATATATGTGTTTGAATGAGTGGGAGGACAGAGGAATGGTGAGGATGCAGGGAGTACAGTCTATGAAGGTGGATGAGTTTGAATACTTGGGATCAACAGTTCAGAGTAATGGTGAGTGTGGAAGAGAGGTGAAGAAGAAAGTGCGGGCAGGGTGGAGTGGGTGAAGAACATAGTCAGGAGTGATTTGTGACAGTCAGGTACCAGTAAGAGTGAAAGGGAAGGTATACAAGAGGGTAGTGAGACCAGCTATGTTGTATGGGTTGGAGACGGTGGCACTGACCAAAAGGCAGGAGTCAGAGCTGGCGTTGGCAGAGTTAAAGATGTTAAGATTTGCAGTGGGTGTGATGAGGGTGCACAGGATTAGAAATGAGTATATTAGAGGGTCAGTTCAGGTTGGACAGTTTGTACATAAAGCCAGAGATGTGACATGTGCAGGGGTGGAATGCTGGGTATATTGGGAAAAGGATGCTAAGGATGGAGCTGCCAGGTAAGAGGAAAAGAGGAAGGCCTAAGATAAGGTTTATGAATGTGGTGATGGAGGGCATACAGGTGCTTGGTGTGAGAGAGCAAGTTGCAGAGGACAGGATGAAATGGGAATAGATGATCCAATGTGGTGACCCTAGCAGCAGCAGCCAAAAAACAAGAAGAAGGCAAAATAGTGATGGTATTTAGTAATGGTTTATGGATTATACTCTTTAAGTTCAGATATTATTACTGATGCAATTAGTGGGTGTAGTGTTGCAGGGATGAAGGTTGTAAGCTAGTGGCTGATTATAGGGGAGGTAAGAGGGAAAAGTGGGCACCAATCAGAGGAGAAGGTGATATTTAATCAGTGTGTGCATGAATGATATATGTTAGAGTTACAGGCTGCACAATGTTCTGAGAATAGAAAATGTGACTATAATAACCAAAAATATGAAAAAAAAATTAAAAGGAAATGCTTGTTTTTAGATGTATTTAAATGCAGTTTATTAGCACTATTTTGAGTTTTTTTTGCAGTAGAGCAGTAATTCTGCTAGATATAAAGCAACTTATGTTTAAGTGATGCAGGCTACTAGGCAAAACTACTGGTCTGGCAGTGCATTGTACCAGGGCTACCTGTAAAGGCACTGGATCTAAATAAGTAAAACCACTGGTTTGGCAGTACACTGTACCAAGGGCTACCTCTAAAGGCAATGGATCTAAGTAAGTATACCAACATTACAACTACCAAAAGTAATAGCTTTGTTTCAGAAACTAACAGCTGTTCTGGCAGTACCTAAAGTATCCAATGTGCTTCTCTTGAGCTAGAAAAATGGTCCTTCCAAAAGCAGGTGGCAGCTTAACACTTCTTGGAGGGCACTTTCTGGTGTCTGATGTAAAAGCAAGGTCGTTGCACTTGATATCGGTATTGTCATATTTAGAATGTCTCTGATAAGATCATCAATGAGCTTGCTGGTTAAAATATTTTTAAAAGTGTGCCTACTCCAAAATTTGACTTTTCTGAACTGAAAAAGTCAGATAAAATATCTTGGCCTGCCATACAGGCTGAAAATTGTATATCTATCTTTCCAAATGAATACTGATCTCAGCATGTTGTTACTGCTGAAACTTATGTAAGATGGTATGGTTGTCTTTTATGCTTGAAAAAAGACTGGAAAATAATGACCTCTATATATCACAAACATTCCAGACTGGTCAGATGATCTAACAGGAATGAGTACATTTTCTTCCTCCCCTAACTATAAAAAGATGATAAAACAGCTGAGCTAAAGTTCAGTCATTTCATCGCTACCTATCAGATATGACTTGTAACAAGATACGTTCAGCAAACTGACAACTTTAATTCTACTGTCATTGCTGGTTTTTTGAAGAAAGAAAGGATGTGTTGCAGATGAAGCATACTTTTTGCCCCTGCTTAAACACTGGTCTGCACACTCTAAAGCAGAAATCCAAATGTTCAAAACTAAGGTTTAAGGTGCATGTATATCTTGTACAACATTTAGGGCTTAATTTGAGTAAACATAACACTCAGAGCTACAGTTACTTACATTTATATTGGCTCATACTAGCTAATTTCTAGACATGGAACATTATTACTCATAATTATTTTATAAATAAGAATGAGATCTATATATAAAAAATTGGGATATGGAATGCATAATATGGAAGTTGATACAATTATTAGGTGTAGTTCATGAACATGTAATGTGGTAATGTAATGTCTGCAAGTAGCATAAGATATAATATGTTATTCTCCAATACAGACGCAAGACGTATCTTGTGAGTGAAGTGTCAAGAATGGCTTTTACAGCCTTCAGCCTTGCCAGGGCATCGACTAAAAAGGGGTTCCTCTCATCAAAACCATGGTGCCTCTTTCTTTTTTTTTTCAGACAACTGCATGTATGCTTAAACTTTATTTGAGTTCAGTTTGTGCATTATAATCCTGTCATGACCTTGAGTTTTTTTTTGTGAAAAAAGGTTCATGGACCAGATCACTTACTCAATTTACAAATAAATAACATGTTGATTTATGAGCCACACAACAAAAGCAAAATGATTCAGAAGGATGTATACTGTATGAGGTACTAAAACCAACTTGCAGTACAAATAATATATTTTCTCCTGAAGCAAATTATTTAATTGAAAGAGATTATGGGGAGACAATGATATATGCAAGGTCTTAAGTTGTTAATGGTCGATCTTAACATGCCAGTGGGATAGATGTAATACAGCTGTTACTAATCCCTGTTCAGTCTACTTTGTTTCTTGTAGCTGGGATTGTATATATGTACATTGCATATAAATTACATGATACCTCTACACAAACCTAAAAACGTGTAGACAGATTTCTAATGCAGCCTTATTAATGAATTACTCAGTCATGACATGGGACTAAGAGATTTATATGAAGGGGAGGCTAAGAGCAGTATAGCAAAGGCCACCCTCAGCTGAATGGACTGTGAAAGAGTTATAATGCTGCTCAAAGAATACAACTAACTACCAAATTTGATTGATTCAATATATGATACATGGAAAACATGCAGTGGATGTTTCTATAACAGCAGTAACTGCACATAATAGTATACAATGTCCCATGAATAATATTTAAATGAATTGTATTTTAGGCATCTATATATATATCTTCATCTATATGTCTATCTATCTATCTATCTATCTATCTATCTATCTATCTATCTATCTAACTAGACAGAAAGATATAGATATAGCTATAGCTATAGATATAGATAGACATGGAAATATGTGTGTGGGTGTCTGTGTGTGTGTGTGTGTGTGTGTGTGTGTGTGTGTGTGTGTGTGTGTGTGTGTGTGTGTGTGTGTGTAGAGAGAGCGAGATATATAAAATTAAAATTGCTGTTAATTTTTTTATGAAGACAAATCTATTTAATCCATGTATACCGCAACAATGACTCTAATACATTAATATATCTATATAGCTATACAAATCTAAATACAAGACACGTGTATATGTGTATATATATATATATATATATATATATATATATATATATATGTATATATATATATAGATATAGATATAGATACACACACACACACACACACAGTATATATATATATATAGATATAGATATGCATACACACAGACATATATATATATATATATATATATATATATATATATATATATGTGTGTGTGTGTGTGTGTGTGTGTGTGTGTGTGTGTGTGTGTGTGTGTTTGAGTGTGTGTGTGTGTGTGTGTGTGTGTGTGTGTGTGTGTGTGTGTGTGTGTGTGTGTGTGTGTGTGTGTCTTTGTGCTATATAAGTTATTGCAGTACTCATTTTATCTCATGCTTAAACACTGGTGTTTCTGTCAATGGTACAGTTTTTCAAGTTATGTAAAGGTCCAAGTTCATTATATCAATCATTACGGAATTCAACGTGTTTGCTTTTTTTGAGTTTGCATGACCCTGGAGTTAGTATATTTAATTTCTGGGGGTTATGGGACAGAGTCATATCATAACAAACTGTTTTTTTTTCCTAGATCTGATGAAGCTCATGTAGTGAAAGCGCTTATCTGTTCTTTAATAATAAAATTTGATGTTCTATATGAGTACATTTGTCATTGTTTGGATGTACTAGGAATCACCTTTGCCTTATTTTCAACATACATTTTTATTGTTTTTTTTTTCTGTTTTACTGTTTGGAATATCAAATTTAATCTATTGGTTTAAATTTGTGAAAAAAATGTTGATGTTTTTAATTATTATTAATGGTAACTTCCAGAGAGTTTATTCAAAGATTTTATTTCAATCAAACTCACCAGTGATTATTTTTTTTTCCAAAATGTTTTTATTCATTTTATAACATAATGACTTAACACTATAGTAACAAGAAAACCAAGTACACTATATACAATGTCCATAACAACAAAAAAAAAGCAATATACATGGAAGAACACTTAATATTTCAATAACAGATGAGACAATTTTGTCCAAGCAATTAAATGATGGGTTGTGCTGTTAGTCCTTGCTTTTATAGTAGCAATCTCATTCTTACAAATGTATTTCACAAGATGAATAAACTCATCTTTAAAGACAGGAGTAGATTGGGATTTCCAATTTTAGTAACAATTTTCCTTGCTATAGAAAGGATAGACCATAGTAAAAATGTTTGGTTTTTAGGAATGACTTCAGGAACAGGAACATTGAAAAGGATAAGGGAGTAAGAAATTATACAGTTGTCATTCCATAGAGCTTTACAAGGATATTTAAAGTCCAACCATCATGCGGAAATTATTTCACATTTAACAACCATATATATCCAATCAGCACCAGGGTGTCCACATCTCCAGCATTTAATTTCATCTTTCTTGTACATTATTGCTAGTCTATGTGGGGAGAAAAAACATCTATGTAAACATTTCCATGTGTATACATGCCAAACAGGGAAGATGTGGATTCCTTCATTGACTGTAAACAACACTTTTTATCATTTTCTGAGAATACTTATCTATTAAATTCACTTGAATAATTCCAAAAAGAAACATCTGTTTTGCTAAAATCATTTCTGGGAATTTTATAAATAATAGATATGTATGAACTCTCTAACCTTCTACCTAACACCCTCGGAGTGCCACAAGGCTCTATACTAGGGCCCTTGCTGTTCTCCATCTTCATTAACGACCTTTATACTGTCATCCCAAAAGTCAGCTGTATCCAATATGCTGATGACTCTACTCTGATTTGCTCAGCCACATCTCCAGTAGAGTTATGGTCAGCTACCCAGACCACCTTTAATACAATAGAAAACTGGCTTTCTGAATATCGTCTGATCCTAAATCCCAAAAAAAACAAAATGCTGTTATTTTCACCAACACGTAGGTCTACCGCTTTCACCTTTACCATAAAATCAAATGATGGCACAATAATCTCCCCTGACCCATCTACAAAACTATTAGGTGTCATCATAGACAATAATCTCAAATTTGACCTACATGTTAACCAAACTATCAAAACCATCAATAAAAAACTAGGGTCACTTTACAGAATAAAAGCCTTCCTAACCCCTCCAGCTAAAATTGCCATAGCTCGCTCTCACCTTCTTTCAACCCTTCTGTATGCATCCCTCTACTCGAATTTGAACAAGACTGTCCTTAACAAACTCTCAATTTGCTACAATCACATTGCCAGGTTTGCCACTGGGCTGCCTTTTAGGACACATCATTGCATCAATCTAAATCAGCTTGGTTGGCTTGAACTACCTAGCCTAATCCAGTATAAAGAACTGATTATGGCCTATAAAATCCTCTATAATCCGGACAATACTCCTGCACTTAAAAATATTATCACCCCCTATAACAATCCTAGACCGCTTCAATCCTCTAACAAACTACTAATTCAGACTAGCAAAATTAATGACACAGCCAGTGATTCTCTCTTTGCAAACTCTGTAAGTAGATCCTGGAACTCACTTCCAGCTGATATTACCTTACTTTCCACCTTAGGTCAATTTAAAACTAGACTCAAACAACATTTGTCACTTAACTGGCTATGTCAATGTATCAAGCCTGGCTAACTCGAATGTGTAAAAATCTGTTAACCAGTTTACTGTGTAATTTAATTTAATCCTGACTTGTGCTCAGGACTAACTTTAACCAGTGGAACTTGTTTAACTTGCTTACTTATGTAATCTCTGTAAATAATATGTTTGTAATATGTAATGCTGGTATTATGTAATGCTGTATCTGCTTACCCTTGGAGCTTTTCTCCCCGGGCCTCCGCTGAAAATGGACATGCATCCAGTCGGACTATCCCGGTCAACAAATGTAAAATAAATAAATAAAATAAAAAAATATTCTTGCGTGAGCTATTAATAATTGTTGAGATAAAATCCAAGATTTTTAGGTTATTCTTATTGTATGCCTCTGTTGAAGGTACGAGCTTAGTATGTATAAAATCCTTACAAGTTTGGATGTCCAGCCAAATGTAATTTTGCAAACTATATCTGCTGATCAAATAGTCTGCAGAACTTATTTTATTAATTGAGAGAAATTGATTCCAATATAAAAGGTCACCCTTCTTAAATTCTAACATTTTCTGAGTATCAAAAGATATCAAACATTTATTTGTGTAAGCAATAGGAAACATAATTATTAATACATTCTTAATGAATTGATTAGAAAACATAAGGTTTTTAAACAACAGCAATATTTAGTTTATAAGAAGTGTGAGAACAGGTTTTGACCTTTCACTTTGAATGTATATTTTTAAAAAATCCATGTAAAGATGTTTGTATGCATTTGAGTATATGATTCAAGCAATGTCTTATTACTATTAAGAGGTAAGGTTTCATGTATTGATTTTCAATATGATGTATAAGAGGTATTATTCCAAATCACCACTATGTTAATAAATGTGGAGTTTGAATAAAAAACAATATTTGGAAACCCTATACCTCCATCATCCCAGCTTGTGGTGTGCCAGAGAAGAGAAATTCTTGTTTTTTTTTTTTTTTGGGGTGGTGTACCAAAGGAAATTAAGTAATAAGTTATTAATTTTCTGTTTAATTTTGACAGGTGGGAGAATTATTAGAGCTTGGCCAATGAATAAGATTTTAGGTAACAGTATCATTTTGATTAAAGTTAGTCTGTCTTCAAATGTGAAGAAGAGTCTGTTCCAACTGTGTATTAGACTAGTAATTGAGTTTATAAGTTGTTGGTAATTAGGTGTGAGTGATTTTGTATAATTAGATTCAACAATGATGCCTACAGTAGATATTTAATATGGGTGCCCTCCCAGTTTATGTCTCTTTTTTATCTAAGTTTTATAGTAACATTTTTATTCACTAGAAGAGCCTGAGTTTTGTTGTGACTGAATTTTAGACCAGAGATGTTTACAAAGAAGTCTAGATTATGTAATAGGTAATATATTGATTTTTCAGTATCATTAGAAGGAACTAGTAGGTCATCAGCAAACAGTTGTATCTTGGGGGACAATTTTTTTGACACTTTATATCCTTTAACTTCTACTTTCAGCTTTTTCCTGGTTAAGGGTTGCCTCAGTGGATCACCTGTCTGCTCATGACTGGCAGTAGAGTTTTATATTGTCAAGTTGTCAGCCCAGTGCCCAACTTTCCATAGAAAGCACAAACATGCACACATTTATGCCTAGGGCCAATTTAGAGTGTACAATCCACTTACAGCATGTCTTTGGGATGTGGGAGGAAACCAGAGCACATGGAGGTAACCCACATGACCACAGGGATGACATGCAGGTACCGCACAAAAGGCTCCCTAGCCGAGGATTGAACTGGAGAACCTCTTGCTGTGAGTTGGCAACATTAACTGCTGCACCGCCGTGGCTGCCCTACTTTATATCCTTTAACACTGTCATTATTTCTAACACAATTTGCAAGAGGGTCAATAGCTGTTTATTACCCTTTAATATTTCAAATGGGTTAGATAGATAAGATCCAATCTTTACATAGGCTATGGACTTTTCATATAGTTTTTAATTAATTTTATAATGTTTGGGGAGAAATTGTATTTTTGCAGAGCTTTAAACAGACATGGCCAACTTAGGGAGTTGAAAGCCTTATCTATATCAAGGCTTAAAATAGAAATCTAATTTTTTTTTGTTTGCTAAGTCTATTAAGGACAGTAATCTAATTACATTGCCTTGTACCTTTCTGTTTTTGATAAACCCCTTTTGGTCTTCATGAATTAATATTGAAATAATAAACAAATGAATCTAATTAAGTCAGCAAAATCACTCCTGAAAAATGAATCCAAGTGTAAGAAAACAAGATGATACCACGGCAAAATGTATTTATTAAAACTCTAATGCACTAAAAACAACAAGAGATGAGCGTTTTTGGCTTTTCTCCTTCTTCAGATCTGCATTTACAAATCTAATGCTCAGTTAAATACTAAAATCATCCAATAAAATTCAAAATGCATCACCACTAACATCATTTCCTATGGAAGTTACATCATCACTGACACAATTTCCTATGCAGATTTCACTTCTGTTAATCACATAGGCAAAAATAGAGGTTCAGAGGTCATGCCTACTTCTTGGAAGACAACACAGATTGTTTGCCATGATTCTGTGAGCTAACTGAAGCCTTTAGAAGCTTGAGCTTTTCAGAAAAGTTGTCAAAAATTCCATCAAAAAAAGTAAGCAGACGGGAAATTTCTAGTGAAGTGAAGCTTTGAAGCATAACTTGTAATATGATGAATATTTAAAATAAAGGCACCAAATTACCAACCATACACAGCTATAAGATATATTAGCTAAATGCAGCACATTGCAGAAGTTTAGTTAAGTAGTAAATGCATATATAATAATAAAATGTCACCACATTCTTTTTAATTACTTGAGTAACACAGTAAGCATTTCAAGCATTTCTCTCTCTCCTGCAGTGATTAAATACTATGATACTAGTACTAAAACAGAAAGGGAAGGCACATACATGGAGAAATAAGTATATGATATAAAATAAATATATATGAAATGAGTAAGCGATTTTATACCATTTCACTGGTACTATGGCATGTATATAAAGCGATAAAAGTATAAAATAGTCATTTGCAGTTGGGTAAGATTTTGATTTACTTGAATTATTCTATATCAAATATATAAAGTTAGTATCATTGCGCGAAAGATAATATGAGAGAGAAAAAAGTTACATTACTTTCTGTGTATGGGTCCACATTATTTAGAAGGGAGAAAACAAAAACTTGCATGAAATGTAAAGTTATGTATAATCATTTGTCTCTGGGTTTCTTTTTTTCTTTAATAGTCCACTCATTTTTTGAAGCTTGTCTTTTTAAGTTCATTGAAGAATCCATGGGTTTGGGTTGAATCAAAATGTTCTTTTTTGTAAAAATGTGGATGCTTCTTTGAGAGAGTTAAAAGTTTTCTTTCCTTCAGACAGGGATAGTCTTATTCTTGCTGGGAATATGAGTTGTGCTTTGATTCCTTCTTTTTTTAATGATTTTTATGAGAGGGACACATGCTCTTCTTTTGGACATTACAGGGGGTGAAAAGTCATTGTCAAACCTGATAGTTTGGTCACCAATTTTTAATGGAGCAAGGGACCAGGCAGTTCTTAAAACAAGGTCCCTGTCTTGAGTGGAGATAAATCCCACAACAACAGGCCCTGGACAGCTGTCCTCACTGGATACAGAAGTTGTAGTCAAAGACCTGCATGCCGCCTCCAACCTGAAGGACAGTGCTTCAGGTAGGTCTAGGACTTCAGGAATCCAAGAAGTCAGGAAATCAACCATAGTGTCCTCCTCCATCTGCTCTGAGATGCCATAGATTCTTATGTTGTTTCTCCTGGTTCTTTTCTCAATGTCATCTATCTTCTCAATGAGTCTGGTGTTTTCTTAATGAAGAACGTCGGTTTTTCTCTCTTTCTGTTAACCTGTAGTCTTTATCTGTTACAGATTCTTCCAAAGCAGCAATCTGGGCAGTTTGTTGTTTAAGGACTTCATTTATTAAGGTTATTTGTTTGGTGGAATCTTATTTTATATTGTCCATTTTTAAGTTTAATTTGTCTATTTTACCCACCAAGTCTTGAACTGTAGTAAGGATTGTCTGTATTTCTGCTATCTATACAGATTTATATAGATATAGATTTATGTCAAAAAAAAAAAAAATATATATATATATATATATATATATATATATATATATATATATACATATATATAAGTTGCAGACAATCCCTTGAAGTAACATAACTTGAACTATAGCAGTTCTGGTGGCACAGATGGATAAAGCCCTGACTATAGCCCAGTTGACACAGGTCCGGTTAACTGCTTGGGTGACCGATGGAGTGGCAGGAAGCTTTGGGAATAACCATCCTAGGGTGGTTTGGCAGTCCTTGTGGAGTGTATTGTGATGATTCCTGGTAATGTCTGGAGATGGCACATGGTACTGATGCCTAAAGAGGGGAATAGGGCAGAGACCTAGCTGAGCTGCTGCAGACATGGGCAATATGCCACTTATCTCCACTGCACACCTGCTCCAAGGTCTACCATTGGGATTGTAGGGGAGTGGGAAAAACAGGTAAGTTAAAAGTCCTCCTCCATGGATAAAAGATCAGATGTGTTGAGCAACTGATGACCCCATTCCATAACTGGCCCCACCAGGTTATGATTGGTGAGGTAAGGAAGGTAGCTGGTAGGCCTCGTGTGGACAGGTGCCGAAAAAAAAACGAACATAACTTGAGCTTCATCTCTCTCTGAACAAATATTGAAAGAGGGAATCACTGCCCAAAGTCTCAAAATCTAACTAACAATTTTTCATTTTGGAGTAACCACCTCAGAACCCCTACAGTATGGCTAACTTAAATATACTAACTCTGAAATCAGACATATACGGGGGAAAATGAAAACACCTTTCACCAGTACTGTCCAATTTCCTTGCTATCAGTAGTATTGGATTCAAATAATGTGCCCACACAAACTGTATTTTGAGAGCAAATGTAGTAACTATATATGAACATGTGGGTATCATTCACTCTTTAGAATGATGCTGAAATACTATTGAGTGTTCCGTTTCTGTTCATTTATTTTAAGGATTTTGGATGCATGGAGAATCAAATACATGGGCTTTAATTGCTCTGTTGTTTTAGCTTTAGGCCTCAACAAATTGGAAGTGATAGGCAATGATGTTCTGGTTTGCCTAGACAGAAGCCTCAGAGCAGGCAAGCCAAGTATATTGTCATGGGGTATGTTTCTGGGATTGAGCAAGTTCAAAAAGACATCGGCATTATCACACTTTGACTTCTCTAGTAATTGCTTTGCACTCTGTACTGAATGTTCAGCTGGTCCATTTGACTGTGGATTCAGGACTGCTAGTAACATGTACAAAGTCCCATTGTCTTGCAAATTTCTGAAACAACTGACTGGTAAATTGAGTACCATTGTCAGAGATAAGCTTTTGTGGACTTCCAGGGACTGAAAAATGACATTTCAACTTGGTAATAACAGTAGTAGATGTTAGGTTAGGTAGTAAATCGATCTCAAACCAGTTTAAATAAGAGTCTCCAAATACTAAGTAATGCTGATTGTTCCACTCAAATATGTCAGTGGCTAGTGTTGACCAAGATAGTTCAAGAACTTGACTTAGATGAAGTGCTTCTTTCTGCAAATGCAGTTAAGTATTATTACATGCTGAACAAGAAGAAACTACGTTATCAATGTCTCTTATTAGAGAAGGCAAAAATACTAGTCCTCTCACCCTTCTTGGTAGCTTCAGAACCTGGGTGACCATGATGCAAAATCTGGATATATTCATGTTGTAAGGAAGCAGGAACAACAATTTTAGGACCTTTGGAATCAATGGCATCTTCCATCAACATCTCAACTCTGTAAGGAAAATACATTTGCATTTCAGGTGGTACACTAGATTGCTTTGATGGCCATCCAACGTTAATGTAGTTGTTGAACTCCTGCAAAATTGTATCAGTCTTTATATGATCTCTGAGCTCATTAAGTCTTGTGGTAGAAAAATTATGCATCTCCATGACACCGAAGACAAAATTCTCTGTGTCAAGCTGTTCCATTGTAGTTCTGGGCACTCTGGATAAGGTATCAGCCAGATAATGACATTTGCCTTCAGTGTAGACCATTCTGAAGTTGTACTTCTACAATTTGAGCATCATTCTTTGTAATCTTGCTGGAGCTGAATGCACAGGCCTCTTTAAAATAGTAACTAGATGTTGGTGATCTGTCTTAATCTGAATAGCTCGACCATAAATATAATCATGAAACTTGGAACATGCAAATACTATTGACAAAAGTTCTTTCTCGATTTGACCATATTGCATTTCAGTTTGGGTACCTATTCTAGATGCATAGGCTACTGGTCTGCTTCTTGAAGAATAACTGCATCAAGACCAAATTTTCAAGTGGTGCAGGAAAGAGTTACTGGTTTATTAACATCATAATATCTTAATGTAAGTGGGCTGGCAATTTTCTCCTTAAAGTCTTCAAATGATTTCTGGCACTATTCTAACCAAGAACATGTAACATTTTTATGTGTTTGCTCTCTCAAAGGTGGTGTCAACTCATTGACATTTGTTATAAAATTGCCTAAATAGTTGACCATACCAAGAAAACATTGTAGAGCTTGAACTTTATCTGGTTCTGGCACCTCAAGAATGGCTGCTGGCTTGGACGTGTCTGGTCTCAAGCCATTGCTAGTAAACAAATTACCTACATATGTAACTTCTGGTAGTCTGAATTTGCACTTTAGAGGATTGAGCTTTAAGTTCACTTCACATTCTCTCTCTAGAATTCTCATAAGGTTTCTGTCATGCTCTGCTTCACCATTGCATCTGACCAATAAATCATCTATTATTATGGCAGAAGGATAACCTGATAACATTTGCTCCACTGCATGCTGAACAACTTCACTTGGCATTCTGAGGAATCTATATCTTTGAAACGGGGTACTGAATATAGTCAATAATGAAGATTTGCGATCAAGTATCAATTGCCAAAATGAAATTTTTGCATCCAAAACAGAAAACAGTGGCATTTGGCATTAGAGCAGTGACCTCTTTGACTGGGTCAATGCATATTCTGATTTTGTATGAGCCTTTTTGTGAGCAGCTACCATGGACATCACCCATTCAGTAGGGTCTGTGACTGGACAAATTACACCTTGCTGCACCATTTTCTCCAGTTGAGCTTTGACTTTATTCTGCATATCTATTGGAACTTTTCTTGCTGGTCTGACTACTGGACAGACCTCTGGATCTAACTTCATAGAATACGTAACTGGAAGTTTGCCCAACTTGTCATCGAAAACATCATCATACTCTGAAAAAAAAAGCATTAGTGAAGCTGGAACTGGGACATATCCTTAGTTGAAGAACTTCTTTTTGTAAAAGAAAGCAGATTCATTCTCAAACTGCCTCTGAGACCCAATAATAACTGCACTGGTCTTCGAACTACATAGAATAATAAGCTATAACAGTTCTTGTACACATAACATGAAAGCACTACTGAGCCTTTGGTTTGAATTTCTTCACCTCCATAAGCAACAAGTTTCACACAACTGGCTACATTTAGTTGCTCACAAGCTCTCACCTTAGCAAATGTGTCTGCTGACATTACAGTACACTTTGAATCAGTGTGTACTTTGATGTCAGTGGATTTACCATTGATCTGGAAAGTGCAAAATACTTCATTTATTGCCAATAAATCTACTTCATTAGTCTTTTCATCAATTACTGATACACCATCCACATAGAAAGTAGACTGCAACCCTACTTGATCAATTTGCTTTTTCAAATGACATTCTGTATAATGTGAGGCTTATTTGATTTGCAAATCTTTTAAAAATAGTTCAATTTTTTACACTTATGGCATCGCTGAACAAATGCTAAGCACTTTTCTCTTTTAGAATCATGGTTGACACCACAATTGTGGCAGTTAAAAATAAAGCTTGATTTGGGTTTTGCAATGAGAACGCTCTCTTTACTGAGATAGTCTTGGAACTTGTTAGAAGACTACAGAATCTCCCAGGAAAACCCACAGGGGTTGCAGCTGCCATGTGCTTAGGCCTGCTTCTGCTTGCCACATGATGCATGCTGTCTAAATTTGTTCTAGAACATGCTAAAGCCATGCTCTTATCACTTGCAAGCATATTTGTGTGTCTTTCTGTAACTTCATGGATTTGACAAATCTCAATAGCTTTGCTCAGCATTAAATCACTGTCACAAAGTAAAATCTTTATCACTGCAGCACTATTAATAGCACACACAAGCCTCTCCTTTATTAACTCATCTTTTAAAACACCAAACTTACACATTTTAGCTTTGTTTCTCAGGTCAGTAATATAAGCTGCAAAGGTTTCTCCTTGCTTATGATCTCTTGTGTAAAATAAATGCCTCTCTAATGTAGCATTAGTCTGGGGGGTGCACATTTCTCTAAATTTGTGCTTCAAACACCCAGGGTCTTCCCTTGATTCAGCTGTACAACAACATGACGATTTTCCCCTTCATCTTCATGTACTGCTGTTGCATCTATAAATGAATGCTCTCTTTCAGTGACCTCTGACCCAACTAGGTTTAGCAAAATGAATGCCCTGGTACATGCATCTTTATCAGAATAAACTGCTTGTATGAATATATTCTTTCTTGCTCAAATATTATTCAGTTCTCTGCAATATTCTGATTAAATACAAGTGGACCTGGTGTACAAAATGCCTCAACCATATTAACATATACCTTTGAAGGCTTTTGCAAGTATGCATGAACACAAACACACACATATACATTTGCCATAAATTTATGCCAGTACATGTAACTATGCCCAATAGCTCACAAAGCCTCTGAATAACTGAACTTTGTAAAATAAATTTCCCGGGCACAATAATATTCTTTAAATCACAGTACTGTAAGAAATCACCTCTTATCAGTGTAAGAAACATTTCAAATAACTGCACTGTGTTAACAAAAGAAACTCAGAGTAAAAAACTTTTCAAAGTAATTGCATTAGAATAAACAGTACACAGCATACTGAAATTTGTCCCAAATGGCTGTATTTTGCTAAATAACTCTGTACTGTGCAAGAAACACTGCAATGATGGCACTCTACAAATAGACACACCCAGCACAAGAAACTTTTTGAAATGGATATACTCCATTTTGACTGAATTTTACAATATAGTTGCACTTTGCACACAATGAGCTCTTCAAAATAAATGAACAGTAATAACCATTCACTGTAAGCACTTTTACACACTTTGAAGTGTTTTGAATAACTCTGGTTATGCCCTGAATAGCTTCAACCAATGCAAAATAGTAGTTTATGCCAAAAATAGTAATTTACCAAAAAGCATGCAGTCGCCTTGCTTTATTTATGCTTAATGTGCCTTTTTCCCCTTATTTATATTTGCTTTGCTCATTTAATCACTTTTCATGCCCATTGTACTTTCTTGTGCTTGTTTTAATTCTAAACATACTCGTTTTACTTTAAATATGCTTGTTTTGCAAGTTTGAGGTAATTCTGAACCCCATATGTGCTTTTCTGATAATCATTTTATTAAATATCTTAAAACATTTCATTGCATTAATAAAGTTTTTATGCTACTCGTTTGCTTAATAAATGTTTCCATGCTATTTGTTTGCTTAATAATGCATTTGTGCCCTTGTGTTGCTCTGTTTTATCTTTCTTATAAAATAAATCATTTGTGCAAGTTTTCATTACCTTTAGCTCATTTCTGGCCCTTTTTTTGCATTCGGTTCACTTAGTTTGCCATCACTGTTAACTCTGCACCTTGTGTCTCTGAATAGCAGTCTGGGAATCCCTGTTCTGACATCATGTCGCTCGTCTAGTCAGGATGAAATAGACAAACATTGTGGGTTCTGTTCAAACAGCTTTATTATGTACAAACACATCAGAAATGAGGCTAAGTAACTTTAATTTATAAACAAACTAGCTATCATACACATACATGCTCACGCTCCTCTGGCTGTACTCTCACAATGGCACTGAAGCTAGCACGTGCTTGCTATTTATATGCACATGCTGTCCTTGGAAATACTTCTTGAAGGTACAACACAGCACACTAGTCTACGCTACCTATAACCAACACAGCTCAGACACACACACACACACACACGCACACACGCACACACACACACACACACACACACACACACACACACACACACACACACACACACACAGGCACACACACACACACGCACACACACACACACACACACACACACACACACGCGCACACACACAGGCACACACACACACACGCACACACCAACATACATACACTACACTCTATGCTTTCATTTAGCCCTAGTCTAACCCATACCTGTCTACTTACAAACAATAACCCTCTGATGCTGCAACCTTCAGAATACCTGAAGGTTTTGGCATTAGTTATTTCAAACACTGACTTAGCTTAGCAGCATGTATTTGATGTTCCATTAATCAAAAATCTTACAATTGCAATGAATAGAAACAAACATGGTATAAGTAAGGTAGTGGGAATGTAAGGGATGCAGCCCCAAGTGGAAGAACACATCAAGCCTTGCACCCACCCCCCTGTAAAATAGTTAACATTTCATTTTTAGGCAGTTTTTGGTAATTGCATCTTTCAGTATGTGGCCCAGGGAAACATGAAGCTTGAGTTATGTTTATTTCAGTGAGTTAGCTGTCATCTGCAATTCCTGATGCATACATACATACATACATACAAATACTTCAAGCACGGGCATTAATGCCCTTCTAGCCTGACAATATACCAAAACACTTGACCCCATAAGAAGTGTCCAGGCTGTTCTTAAAAATATCTGAACTAGTACTTGCCTTGATGTAATTTAGTTGTCTGTTCCATGCATCAGCTATTCTGTCAGAGAAACAATTAGTACGCTTCTCATTCCTATAGAATCTTCTACATACGTTGTCTGATGATTCTGTATTACTTTGTGATAACCCCAAACATTCCCAGAGGTAGTTTTCTCTAAATGCCCTATATAGCTGAATAAGATCTCCTCTTAGATATATGTAAGAGACACAGTACAAGTTCATATATTTTAGTCTTGCACAATAACTTAGATTTTCACATCCATGGATTCCCTTGGTATATTTTCATTGTACTCTTTCCAGGTTAATCATCCTTGTTTTCTTATAGGATTTCCATATTGTTCTTCCATACTCAAATTTGGGTCTAATGCAACTAACAAACGATGACTTCATCATTTTTGATTTCTTAGACTTTATATCTTTTCATGCAACGTATAGTTCTATTGGTTGATATGATTAGAAAAACTCATAGCTGAATCTACCCACATACCCAGGTCCTTAAATGAGTCTATAGTTTCAATTACTGTGTGCTGTATTAAATATTCACCTTTCAATTTATGCCTCCCAAATCTCATATGCTTAGTTTTTTATATACTTATCAGCATATTATTCTCCTGTGCCCAAATGGTCAATTTAGCCAAGTTATTTTGCAGACATGCCTTATCCGTAACACATGTAATCAGTTTACCCAATTTCAGGTCATCTGCATATAGAGTGTAGAACACCTCAGATGAAAAAGTTAGGTCTTAAAGATACAATCTAAACAACTAAATGCCTAGGACAGAGTCCTGTGGAACACCCTGGCTGTAACCAAGGATTTCACCTGTCCAGTTGTTGTGTGATACTTACTATGTCCTAGTTGTAAGCCATTCAGCTATCCATCTTATCAAGAGTACATCAATACCCAGTTGTACTAATTTATTGATCAGTATTTTGTGTATGGCCCTGTCAAATGCTGAAGTTAAATCTACATAAATTACAGCACAGTACAATTTTTCATTCATACCTGCTATTATATTGTTATAGAACATCATGTTACAGGTAGTAATAGATCTGTTTCCAACATATGCATGCTGATATATGGTTTC